>NC_137455.1:242690619-242914636 GCF_964235325.1 Thermobia domestica | reverse complement strand
CTGTTGAGTATTATGTAGTATGTTAACAATAAGCTACCTTTGATGTACCGACAACTAGTATTTAATGAAATATGGGAGGGAGGTATAAATTGCCTAGGCAATAATTACCCCCCTGTTGAGTATTATGTAGTATGTTAACAACAAACTACTTTTGATGTACCCACAACTAGTATTTTATGAAATATGGTAGGGGGTATAAATTGCCTAGGCAATAGTTACCCCCCTGTAGAGTATTATGTAGTATGTTAACAATAAGCTACCTTTGATGTACCGACTAATAGTATTTAATGAAATAGGGGGTATAAATTGCCAGGCAATAATTACCCCCCTGTTGAGTATTATGCAGTATATAACAATAAGCTACCTTTGATGTACCGACAACTAGTATTTAATGAAATATGGGAGGGGGTATAAATTGCCTAGGCAATAATTACCCCCCTGTTGAGTATTATGTCCTATGTTAACAATAAGCTACATTTGATGTACCGACAACTAGTATTTAATGAAATATGGGATGGAGCTATAAATTGCCTAGGCAATAATAACCCCCTGTTGAGTATTATGTAGTATGTTAACAATAAGCTACCTTTGATGTGCCGACTATGTATATTTAATGAAATATGGGAGGGGGGTATAAATTGCTTAGGCAATAATTATCCCCCTGTTGAGTATTATGTAGTATGTTAACATAAGCTACCTTTGATGTACCGACAATGTGTATTTAATGAAATATGGGAGGGGGTATAAATTGCCTAGGCAATAATTACCCCCCTGTTCAGTATTATGTAGTATGTTCACAATAAGCTACCTTTGATGTACCGACAACTAGTATTTAATGAAATATGGGAGGGGGGTGTAAATTGCCTAGGCAATAATTACCCCCCGGTTGAGTATTATGTAGTATGTTAACAATAAGCTACCTTTGATGTACCGACATCTAGTATTTAATGAAATATGGGAGGAGGGTATAAATCGCGTAGGCAATAATTATCCCCCTGTTGAGTATTATGTAGTATGTTAACATAAGCTACCTTTGATATACCAACAATGTGTATTTAATGAAATATGGGAGGGGGTATAAATTGCTTAGGCAATAATTACCCCCCTGTTGAGTATTATGTAGTATGTTAACAGTAAGATACCTTTGATGTACCGACAACTAATATTTAATGAAATATGGTAGGGAGGTATAAATTGCCTAGGCAATAATTACCCCCCAGTTGAGTATTATGTAGTATGTTAACAATAAGCTACCTTTGATGTACCGACAACTAGTATTGATTAAATATGGGAGAGGGGTATAAATTGCCTAGGCAATAAATTACCCCCTGTGAGTATTATGTCGTATGTTAACAATAAATACTTTGATCTGTACGCAAATAGTATTTACATGCTACATAATACTCAGGAGGGGGTAATTATTGCCTAGGCAATTTATACCCCCTCCTTGATATTATAATATGTTACACATAAGCTACCTTTGATGTACCGACTAGTATTTAATGAAATAAGGAGGTGGTATAAATTGCCTAGGCAATAATTACCCCCCAGTTGAGTATTATGTAGTATGTTAACAATAAGCTACCTTTGATGTACCGACAACTAGTATTTAATGAAATATGGGAGGGGGGTATAAATTGCCTAGGCAATAATTACCCCCTGTTGAGTATTATGTAGTACGTTAACAATAAGGTACCTGTGATGTGCCGACAATGTGTATTTAATGAAATATGGGAGGGGAGTATAAATTGCCTAGGCAATAATTACCCCTCTGTTGAGTATTATGTAGCATGTTAACAATAAGCTACCTTTGATGTACCGACAACTAGTATTTATTGAAATATGGTAGGGAAGTATAAATTGCCTAGGCAATAATTACCCTCTGTTGAGTATTATGTAGTATGCTAACAATAAGCTACCTTTGAAGTACCGACAATGTGTATTTAATGAAATATAAAAGGGGGGTATAAATTGCCTAGGCAATAATTACCCACCTGTTGAGTATTATGTAGTATGTTAACAATAAGCTACCTTTGATGTACCGACAACTAGCATTTAATGAAATATGGGAGGGGGGTATAAATTGCCTAGGCAATATTAACCCCCCTCTTAAGTATTATGTAGTTTGTTAAGAATAAGCTACCTTTGATGTACCGACAACTAGTATTTAATGAAATATGGGAGGGGGGTATAAATTGCCTAGGCAATAATTACCCCCCTGTTGAGTATTATGTAGTATGTTAAAAATAAGCTACCTTTGATGTGCCGACAATGTGTATTTAATGAAATATGGGTGGGGGGTATAATTTGCCTAGGCAATAATTACCCCCCTGTAGATTATTATGTAGTATGTTAACAATAAGCTACCTTTGATGTACCGATAACTAGTATTTAATGAAATATAGGAGGGGGTATAAATTGCCAGGCAATAGTTACCCCCCTGTTGAGTATTATGCAGTATATAACAATAAGCTACCTTTGATGTACCGACAACTAGTATTTAATGAAATATGGGAGGGGGTATAAATTGCTTAGGCAATAATTACCCCCCTGTTGAGTATTATGTAGTATGTTAACAATAAGCTACATTTGATGTACCGACAACTAGTATTTAATGAAATATGAGAGGGAGGTATAAATTGCCTAGGTAATAATTACCCCCCTGTTGAGTATTATGTCCTATGTTAACAATAAGCTACATTTGATGTACCGACAACTAGTATTTAATGAAATATGGGAGGGAGGTATAAATTGCCTAGGCAATAATTACACCCTGTTAAGAATTATGTTGTATGTTAAAAATAAGCTACCTTTGATGTGCCGAATATGTA
Organism: Thermobia domestica; assembly: GCF_964235325.1. Lineage (NCBI taxonomy): Eukaryota > Metazoa > Arthropoda > Insecta > Zygentoma > Lepismatidae > Thermobia > Thermobia domestica. Next base: position 242,911,805 of record NC_137455.1, on the reverse strand, counting down.
TATTTAATGAAATATGGGAGGGGGGTATAAATTGCCTAGGCAATAATTATCCCCCTGTTGAGTATTATGTAGTATCTTAACATAAACTACCTTTGATGTACCGACAACTAGTATTTAATGAAATATGGGAGGGGGTATAAATTGCTTAGGCAATAATTACCCCCCTGTTGAGTATTATGTAGTATGTTAACAATAAGCTACCTTTGATGTACCGACAACTAGTATTTAATGAAATATGGGACGGGGGTATAAATTGCCTAGGCAATAATTACCCCCCTGTTGAGTATTATGTAGTATGTTAACAATAAGCTACCTTTGATGTACCGACAACTAGTATTTGATGAAATATGGGACGGGGGTATAAATTGCTTAGGCAATAATTACCCCCCTGTTGAGTATTATGTCGTATGTTAACAATAAGCTACATTTGATGTACCGACAACTAGTATTTAATGAAATACGGGAGGGGGGTATAAATTGCCTAGGCAATAATTACCCCCCTGTTGAGTATTATGTAGTATGTTAACAATAAGCTACCTTTGATGTACCGACAACTAGTATTTAACGAAATAAGGAGGTGGTATAAATTGCCTAGGCAATAATTACCCCCCAGTTGACTATTATGTAGTATGTTAACAATTAGCTACCTTTGATGTGCCGACAATGTGTATTTAATGAAATATGGGAGGGGGGTATAAATTGCTTTGGCAATAATTACCCCCTCTTGAGTTTTATGTAGTATTTTAACAATAAGCTACCTGTGATGTACCGACAACTAGTATTTAAAGAAATATGAGAGTGGGGTGTAAATTGCCTAGGCAATAATTACCCCCTTGTGGAGTATTATGTAGTATGTTAACAATAAGCTACCTTTGATGTGCCGACAACTAGTATTTAATGAAATATGGGACGGGGGTATAAATTGCCTAGGCAATAATTACCCCCCTGTTGAGTATTATGTAGTCTGTTAACAATAAGCTACCTTTGATGTACCGACAATGTGTATTTAATGAAATATGGGACGGGGGTAAAAATTGCCTAGGCAATAATTACCCCCCTGTTGAGTATTATATAGTATGTTAACAATAAGCTATTTTTGATGTGCCGACAATGTGTATTTAATGAAATATGGAGGGGGTATAAATTGCCTAGGCAATAATTACCCTCCTGTTGAGTATTATGTAGTTCGTTTACAATACACTACCTTTGATGTGCCGACAATGTGTATTTAAAGAAATTTGGGAGGGGGGTATAAATTGCCTAGGCAATAATTACCCCCCTGTTGAGTATTATGTAGTATGTTAACAATAAGCTACCTTTGATGTACCGACAACTAGTATTTAATGAAATATGGTAGGGAGGTAGAAATTGCCTAGGCAATAATTACCCCCTGTTGAGTATTATGTAGTATGTTAACAATAAGGTACCTTTGATGTGCCGACAATGAGTATTTAATGAAATATGGGAGGGGGATATAAATTGCCTAGGCAATAATTAGCCCCCTGTTGACTATTATGTAATATGTTAACAATAAGCTACGTTTGATGTGCCGACAATGTGTATGTAATGAAATATGGGAGGGGGGTATAATTTGCCTAGGCAATAATTACCCCCCTGTTGAGTATTATGTAGTATGTTAACAATAAGCTACCTTTGATGTACCGACAACTAGTATTTAATGAAATATGTGAGGAGGTATAAATTGCCTAGGCAATTATTACCCCCCTGTTGAGTATTATGTAGTATGTTAACAATAAGGTACCTTTGATGTGCCGAATATGTGTATTTAATGAAATATGGGAGGGGGTATAAATTGCCTAGGCAATAATTACCCCCTGTTGAGTATTATGTAGTATGTTAACAATAAGCTACCTTTGATGTGCCGACAATGTGTATTTAATGAAATATGGGAGGGGGTATAAATTGCCTAGGCAATAATTCCCCGCCTGTTGAGTATTTTGTAGTGTGTTTACAATAAGCTACTCTGATGTGCCGACAACCAGTACTTAATGAAATATGGGAGAGGGGTATAAATTGCCTAGGCAATAATTATCCCCCTGTTGAGTATTATGTAGTATGTTAACAATAAGCTACCTTTGATGTGCCGACAATCTGTATTTAATGAAACATGGGAGGGGTATAAATAGCCTAGGCAATAATTACCCCCCTGTTGAGTGTTATGTGGTATGTTAACAATAAACTACCTTTGATGTACCGAGAACTAGTATTTAATGACATATGGGAGGGGGTATAAATTGCGTAGGCAATAATTACCCAACTGTTGAGTATTATGTAGTATGTTAACAATAACCTACCTTTGATGTACCGACAACTAGTATTTAATGAAATATGGTAGGGAGGTATAAATTGCCTAGGCAATAATTACCCCCTGTTGAGTATTATGTAGTATGTTAACAATATGCTATCATTGATGTGCCCACAATGTGTATTTAATGAAATATGGGAGGGGGATATAAATTGCATAGGCAATAATTACCCCCTGTTGAGTATTATGTAATATGTTAACAATAAGCTACCTTTGATGTGCCGACAACTAGTATTTAATGAAATATGGGAGGGAGGTATAAATTGCCTAGGCAATAATTACCCACCTGTTGAGTATTATGTAGTATGTTAACAATAAGCTACCTTTGATGTACCGACAACTAGTATTTATTGAAATATGGTAGGGAAGTATAAATTGCCTAGGCAATAATTACCCTCTGTTGAGTATTTAGTAGTATGTTAACAATAAGCTACCTCTGAAGTACCGACAATGTGTATTTAATGAAATATAAGAGGGGGGTATAAATTGCCTAGGCAATAATTACCGACCTGTTGAGTATTATGTAGTATGTTAACAATCAGCTACTTTGATGTACCGACAACTAGTATTTAATGAAATATGGGAGGGAGGTATAAATTGCCTAGGCAATAATTACCCCCCTGTTGAGTATTATGTAGTATGTTAACAATAAGCTACCTTTGATGTACCCACAACTAGTATTTTATGAAATATGGTAGGGGGGTATAAATTGCCTAGGCAATAGTTACCCCCGTGTTGATTATTATGTATTATGTTAACAATAAGCTACCTTTGATGTACCGACAACTAGTATTTAATGAAATATGGGTGGGGGGTATAATTTGCCTAGGCAATAATTACCCCCCTGTAGAGTATTATGTAGTATGTTAACAATAAGCTACCTTTGATGTACCGACAAATAGTATTTAATGAAATAGGGGGTATAAATTGCCAGGCAATAATTACCCCCCTGTTGAGTATTATGCAGTATATTAACAATAAGCTACGTTTGATGTACCGACAACTAGTATTTAATGAAATATGGGAGGGGGTATAAATTGCCTAGGCAATAATTACCCCCCTGTTGAGTATTATGTCCTATGTTAACAATAAGCTACATTTGATGTACCGACAACTAGTATTTAATGAAATATGGGAGGGAGCTATAAATTGCCTAGGCAATAATTACCCTCTGTTGAGTATTATGTAGTATGTTAACAATAAGCTACCTTTGATGTGCCGACTATGTATATTTAATGAAATATGGGAGGGGGGTATAAATTGCTTAGGCAATAATTATCCCCCTGTTGAGTATTATGTAGTATCTTAACATAAGCTACCTTTGATGTACCGACAATGTGTATTTAATGAAATATGAGAGGGGGTATAAATTGCCTAGGCAATAATTATCCCCCTGTTGTGTATTATGTAGTATGTTAACAATAAGCTACCTTTGATGTACCGACAACTAGTATTTAATGAAATATGGGAGGGGGGTGTAAATTGCCTAGGCAATAATTACCCCCCTGTTGAGTACTATATAGTATGTTAACAATAAGCTACGTTTGATGTACCGACATCTAGTATTTAATGAAATATGGGAGGAGGGTATAAATCGCCTAGGCAATAATTATCCCCCTGTTGAGTATTATGTAGTATGTTAACATAAGCTACCTTTGATATACCAACAATGTGTATTTAATGAAATATGGGAGGGGGTATAAATTGCTTAGGCAATAATTACCCCCCTGTTGAGTATTATGTAGTATGTTAACAATAAGATACCTTTGATGTACCGACAACTAATATTTAATGAAATATGGTAGGGAGGTATAAATTGCCTAGGCAATAATTACCCCCCAGTTGAGTATTATGTAGTATGTTAACAATAAGCTACCTTTGATGTACCGACAACTAGTATTTGATGAAATATGGGAGAGGGGTATAAATTGCCTAGGCAATAATTACCCCCCTCTTGAGTATTATGTCGTATGTTAACAATAAGCTACCTTTGATGTACCGACAACTAGTATTTAATGAAATACGGGAGGGGGTATAAATTGCCTAGGCAATAATTACCCCCCTGTTGAGTATTATGTAGTATGTTAACAATAAGCTACCTTTGATGTACCGACAACTAGTATTTAATGAAATAAGGAGGTGGTATAAATTGCCTAGGCAATAATTACCCCCCAGTTGAGTATTATGTAGTATGTTAACAATTAGCTACCTTTGATGTGCCGACAATGTGTATTTAATGAAGTATGGTAGGGGGTATAAATTGCCTAGGCAATAATTACCCCCCTGTTGAGTATTATGTAGTATGTTAACAGTAAGCTACCTTTGATGTACCGACAACTAGTATTTAATGAAATATGTGAGGGGGGTATAAATTGCCTAGCCAATAATTACCCCCTGTTGAGTATTATGTAGTACGTTAACAATAAGGTACCTGTGATGTGCCGACAATGTGTATTTAATGAAATATGGGAGGAGGGTATAAATTGCCTAGGCAATAATTACCCCCCTGTTGAGTATTGTGTAGTATGTTAACATAAGCTACCTTTGATGTACCGACAACTAGTATTTAATGAAATATGGGAGGGGGTATAAATTGCTTAGGCAATAATTACCCCCCTGTTGAGTATTATGTAGTATGTTAACAATAAGCTACCTTTGATGTACCGACAACTAGTATTTGATGAAATATGGGAGGGGGGTATAAATTGCTTAGGCAATAATTACCCCCCTGTTGAGTATTATGTCGTATGTTAACAATAAGCTACATTTGATGTACCGACAACTAGTATTTAATGAAATACGGGAGGGGGGTATAAATTGCCTAGGCAATAATTACCCCCCTGTTGAGTATTATGTAGTATGTTAACAATAAGCTACCTTTGAAGTACCGACAACTAGTATTTAATGAAATAAGGAGGTGGTATAAATTGCCTAGGCAATAATTACCCCCCAGTTGAGTATTATGTAGTATGTTAACAATTAGCTACCTTTGATGTGCCGACAATGTGTATTTAATGAAATATGGGAGGGGGGTATAAATTGCTTACGCAATAATTACCCCCTCTTGAGTTTTATGTAGTATTTTAACAATAAGCTACCTTTGATGTACCGACAACTAGTATTTAAAGAAATATGAGAGTGGGGTGTAAATTGCCTAGGAAATAATTACCCCCCTGTGGAGTATTATGTAGTATGTTAACAATAAGCTACCTTTTATGTGCCGACAATGTGTATTTAATGAAGAATGGGAGAGGGGTATAAATTGCCTAGGCAATAATTACCTCCCTGTTGAGTATTTTGTATTGTGTTAACAATAAGCTACTCTGATGTGTGGACAACTAGTATTTAATGAAATATGGCAGGGGGTATAAATTGCCTAGGCAATAATTACGCCCCTGTTGAGTATTATGTGGTCCGTTAATAATAAGCTACCTTTGATGTGCCGACAATGTGTATTTAATGAAATATGGGTGGGGGGTATAATTTGCCTAGGCAATAATTACCCCCCTGTAGAGTATTATGTAGTATGTTAACAATAAGCTACCTTTGATGTACCGATAACTAGTATTTAATGAAATATAAAAGGGGGTATAAATTGCCAGGCAATAATTACCCCCTGTTGAGTATTATGCAGTATATAACAATAAGCTACCTTTGATGTACCGACAACTAGTATTTAATGAAATATTGGAGGGGGTGTAAATTGCCTAGGCAATAATTACCCCCCTGTTGAGTATTATGTAGTATGTTAACAATAAGCTACATTTGATGTACCGACAACTAGTATTTAATGAAATATGGGAGGGAGGTATAAATTGCCTAGGCAATAATTACCCCCTGTTGAGTATTATGTAGTATGTTAACAATAAGCTACCTTTGATGTGCCGAATATGTATATTTAATGAAATATGGGAGGGGGGTATAAATTGCCTAGGCAATAATTATCCCCCTGTTGAGTATTATGTAGTATGTTAACATAAGCTACCTTTGATGTACCGACAACTAGTATTTAATAAAATATGGGAGGGGGTATAATTTGCTTAGGCAATAATTACCCCCCTGTTGAGTATTATGTAGTATGTTAACAATAAGCTACCTTTGATGTACCGACAACTAGTATTTAATGAAATAGGGGACGGGGGTATAAATTGCCTAGGCAATAATTACCCCCCTGTTGAGTATTATGTAGTATGTTAACAATAAGCTACCTTTGATGTACCGACAACTAGTATTTGATGAAATATGGGAGGGGGGTATAAATTGCCTAGGCAATAATTATCCCCCTGTTGAGTATTATGTAGTATGTTAACATAAGCTACCTTTGATGTACCGACAACTATTATTTAATGAAATATGGGAGGGGGTATAAATTGCTTATCAATAATTACCCCCCTGTTGAGTATTATGTAGTATGTTAACAATAAGCTACCTTTGATGTACCGACAACTAGTATTTAATGAAATATGGGAGGGAGGTATAAATTGCCTAGGCAATAATTACCCCCTGTTGAGTATTATGTAGTATGTTAACAATAAGCTACCTTTGATGTGCCGAATATGTATATTTAATGAAATATGGGAGGGGGGTATAAATTGCCTAGGCAATAATTATCCCCCTGTTGAGTATTATGTAGTATGTTAACATATGCTACCTTTGATGTACCGACAACTAGTATTTAATGAAATATGGGAGGGGGTATAAATTGCTTAGGCAATAATTACCCCCCTGTTGAGTATTATGTAGTATGTTAACAATAAGCTACCTTTGATGTACCGACAACTAGTATTTAATGAAATAGGGGACGGGGGTATAAATTGCCTAGGCAATAATTACCCCCCTGTTGAGTATTATGTAGTATGTTAACAATAAGCTACCTTTGATGTACCGACAACTAGTATTTGATGAAATATGGGAGGGGGGTATAAATTGCTTAGGCAATAATTACCCCCCTGTTGAGTATTATGTCGTATGTTAACAATAAGCTACATTTGATGTACCGACAACTAGTATTTAATGAAATACGGGAGGGGGGTATAAATTGCTTAGGCAATAATTACCCCCCTGTTGAGTGTTATGTAGTATGTTAACAATAAGCTACCTTTGATGTACCGACAACTAGTATTTAATGAAATATTGGAGGGGGTATAAATTGCCTAGGCAATAATTACCCCCCTGTTGTGTATCATGTAGTATGTTAACAATAAGCTACCTTTGATGTACCGACAACTAGTATGTAATGAAATATGGGAGGGGGTATAAATTGCCTAGGCAATAATTACCCCCCTGTTGAGTATTATGTAGTCCGTTAACAATAAGCTACCTTTGATATACCGACAACTAGTATTTAATGAAATATGGGACGGGGGTATAAATTGCCTAGGCAATAATTACCCCCCTGTTGAGTATTATATAGTATGTTAACAATAAGCTATTTTTGATGTGCCGACAATGTGTATTTAATGAAATATGGAGGGGGGTATAAATTGCCTAGGCAATAATTACCCTCCTGTTGAGTATTATGTAGTTCGTTTACAATACGCTACCTTTGATGTGCCGACAATGTGTATTTAATGAAATTTGGGAGGGGGTATAAATTTCCTAGGCAATAATTACCCCCCTGTTGAGTATTATGTAGTATGTTAACAATAAGCTACCTTTGATGTACCGACAACTAGTATTTAATGAAATATGGTAGGGAGGTAGAAATTGCCTAGGCAATAATTACCCCCTGTTGAGTATTATGTAGTATGTTAACAATAAGGTACCTTTGATGTGCCGACAATGTGTATATAATGAAATATGGGAGGGGGATATAAATTGCCTAGGCAATAATTAGCCCCCTGTTGAGTATTATGTAATATGTTAACAATAAGCTACGTTTGATGTGCCGACAATGTGTATGTAATGAAATATGGGAGGGGGGTATAAATTGCCTAGGCAATAATTACCCCCCTGTTGAGTATTATGTAGTATGTTAACAATAAGCTACCTTTGATGTACCGACAACTAGTATTTAATGAAATATTGGAGGGGGTATCATTTGCCTAGGCAATAATTACCCCCCTGTTGAGTATTATGTAGTATGTTAACAATAAGCTACCTTTGATGTGCCGACAATGTGTATTTAATGAAATATGGGAGGGGGGTATAAATTGCCTAGGCAATAATTACCCCCCTGTTGAGTATTATGTAATATGTTAACAATAAGCTACGTTTGATGTGCCGACAATGTGTATGTAATGAAATATGGGAGGGGGTATAAATTGCCTAGGCAATAATTACCCCCCTGTTGAGTATTATGTAGTATGTTAACAATAAGCTACCTTTGATGTACCGACAACTAATATTTAATGAAATATTGGAGGGGGTATAATTTGCCTAGGCAATAATTACCCCCCTGTTGAGTATTATGTAGTATGTTAACAATAAGCTACCTTTGATGTGCCGACAACTAGTATTTCATAAAATATGGGAGGGGGGTATAAATTGCCTAGGCAATAATTACGCCCCTGTGGAGTATTATATAGTGTGTTAAAATTAGCCACCTTTGATGTACCGACAATGTATATTTGTTTTGATATGGATTGGAGATATGAATTCCTTGGATGAGTATTATATTGTTTATCAAAAGAGAGCGTCTTTTATTGGTAGGTACTTTTTGCCTAGGCATATTATACCGGGGGGTATTTATTTGCGGAGGTACTTTTTGCCGTTTACACCGGCGAGAGTAGTGTAGCTCGAGTTCCACGTAAGTTGTAGAACCGTGTCTTATATAGACTCGCAGCTGAAAGGGATGCTACACTCTACAGTACTGGCACAATTATTATGGATTTTTGATAAAAACAAAACTTTTGTGCAAAAATGTCTTGCAAACAATTTTCTTAACTAATACTTTATTTACTTTACCACACCAGTACCAAACAAATATTTATTAGTTATTTTAAGTGGGTTTTATAGTCTTATATGGGAGTGTCTGGCAATACAGAGAGAAAACGTCAGATAACCCTGACACAATCATTGCATTGTCTGGACAGAGCTCAGTAATAGTCTGGTATTTGCGTGGAGAAATGTGTTTATTGCATTGTCTGCCTGTCATTTGCATGTGATCACTTTAGTTCTGTGTATTTGTGCATTTAAGTTTAATGCCAACTTTTTTTGTTCAGATTTTCTAATGTGAGGAGACATGGGCAAAGTTCGTGATTTGAGTCCTCGCAAGGTTAGACAGATTAGTGTTTTATTGTAAGAAACCACCTTAAAACACACAGAAATAGCGAAGAAATTTAAAGTTTCAACTCAAACCGTCAGTAATACAAGAAGAAATTGGAATACGGCCACAGTTTGGCATCAAATAGGGTTGGAAAATGTGGTAGACCTAAGAAAACAACACCGAGAATGGACAGAAAAATAATTAAAATGGCAATTAACAACAGAAAAGCATCTTGCAGAATGATTTCCAACCAACTTGAAGCAGAGGGCATTACCATTGCTCGCAGAACAGTAAATAAGAGACTATTGGAAGGTGGACTAAAAGCATATCGTCCCAGAAGAAAGCCTCGCCTTACTGACAAGATGAAACAGGCTCGTAAGGCCTGGGAAGAGGCTCACGTTGACTGGACATCTGAGCAATGGGAGAAGGTAAGAGTTTAAAATATTCATGTAAAAACGTTAATAACACAAATGATTAAAATTATGCAAAATATTAAGCTTTGCTTTCAATTTTAAGCCTTGCAGACTTTCATGTCATTAAGTCTATTCGTTATTCAATTGCTTCCATCACTTTCTTCAGCTGTTCGACGCCTTATTTTGTGTTCTCTGACAAGTCTACCATTGCAGTGCTTGACGACCGTGTGCAGACTGTAAGAAGGCGATCAGGTGAGCAATTTACATCGGAATGTTTAAAGACTGTAAAATTCCCTCAGAAGGTCATGGTCTGGAGAGCCATTTCTGTGCATGGAACAAGTCGTTTGGAGATTGTTAATGGCACCATGGACCAGTATAAGTACAAAGACGTTTGCTATCTCAAATAAGGGACTGGTTTGCGGATAGACCTTGGATTTTTCAACAGGACTATGTCCCGTGTCACACGGCAAGGTCAGTTAAAACCTGGTTTAAAGAAAATGGTGTAGAAGTGCTCTCATGGCCTGAAAATTCCCCGGAGATGAATCCGATTGAGAGTTTATGGTCTATTGAAAGATGAAATACATAAAGTTCCCATAACGACCAAAACAGAACTCATACAACGTCTTATCAAAGTATGGGTTCATTCAGGTAGAATCAGGGAATTGTGCAGAAAGTTGATCACTGGAATGGCCAGACGTGTTAAAGCATTTGTTAATGCAAAGGGTGGACAAACTAAATATGAAAATAGTTGTTTACTATTGACGTACTCATTATTTGTGAATAAAATTGATTTGCATTATTTTTGTTTGCTTAAGTGCCGTTTTTGTAGAAAAAATGTTTTTTTTTTTAAACAAAAATCCATAATAATTGTGCCAGTACTGTATATCACCTCACCTCGTGAGATATTCTACTTTTCTATAGTTTCTAAACCACTTTTCTCTCTTTGAACCCCTCCACCCCCTTAGGATACGCACAGGTTCAAACCGAAACTTACTTCAGGGTTATAGGATGCAAGGCTACTGCACCATACGCGTAAACGCCTACGGAACTATGGTAGTTAATTGCGGAATTTCAGCAGCACGCACTGATAAGCTACGCTTATATTTATTAAATCTCGTATTAGGACTTACTGCGCAAGACAAACTTTTAACAAATATGACTTTTAAAATTTTCTTCTTCTTCTTCTTATTATTATTATTATAGCAATAGCTATATGAAGCAATTATGTCGGCCAATTTCGTTAATACACCCCATTGATCAACCGGTAGTTGTAGAAATAAGTCTTTTGCAACAGCAGTTGTTAGCTCAATACTAGAATATAAGTATACTAGAATATAAGAAAGATAAATAACGTGATACCTTCTGCAATTTTTATCTACATTTTCACCTATTTAGGACGTTTCTGGAAGTTCAGACTTCTATATCTCCTTTACGCTCTCTTACGTGTACTTGAACTACGTAATTCCTACACTTCATAAATCACATATACATATATTACAAATGTACTATTTCTCTTCTCTCTACATGATGTCTGGAGATAAATGTATTGACAACACGTTACAGACACGATTTTCTAAAAAAATAATACGATCTACGATATCAAGGATACATGTTGTGGCGTTTACTTAACATATAAAACAATAAATAAAAAAGCTGAGAATCCGAATCTTTTCAGAGATGACAGTGTACTGACGCTTCAAATCTGTGTCTTTACTACCTATACGTATGTAATTCCCTAGTAAAAAAAAAAACTCTTCATAATTTCGTTGGAATTCTTCATGCCCTTTACACACATCTGACACACTGTTACTAGCACTTTTGACTTTTCGTGATCAGAGATTTGGAGGGTTCGATTTCTCACTCACCCGTTTTCTGAAGGAAAATGACAACGTATCCTTAGTTTACGTCTTCATTATCTGTGCACAATTTCATTCACTTCGGTTAACTTCTTCCTGTCTTTCGGGCGTCAACGTTCAAAATTTTGGGTTGGGATTTTGCCCCTAAAACCGTTTTCCCGTCCAACATTAAAAATACGGACGTATTCCTGTATTATTTGCGTCTTGTCCATACAAAAAGTTATGTTGCAATTCTTCATGTCCTGTACACACATCTGACATCCTGTTACTAGCACTTTTAATATTTCGTGATGAAAGATTTGGAGGGGTCAGTACCCCAAACAACCCTTTATTTCATGAAAATACGAAACCGGTAATCGCGCATTTTATGTCCACAATATCTGTGAACAATTTTACTCACTTCGATTCAATTCTTCTTGCCTGGCGTCAACGTCAAAATTTTGAGTGGGGTTTTTGAAACCTAAATCCGTTTTTACGCAAACAGAAAAAAAAAACCGTATTCGTTTATTTCTTGGGTAATGTTCATACACAAATTTATGTTGCAATTCTTCATCTCCTTTAGACACATCTGACATACTGTTACTAGCGCTTTTGATATTTCGTGATCAAATGTTTGGAGGGGTGCGTGCCAATCCCAAACTTTTTCTTTCAGGAAAATACGAAAGCTGTATACCCTAAGTTTTTGTCTGCAATATCTGTGCACAAATTCATTCACTTCGCTTCACTTCTTCCTCTTGCCTGGAGTCAACTTCAAAATTTTGGATGGGGGCTTTTTCCCTTAAAACCGCTTTTCCTCAGAACATAAAATACCCGTATTGGTTTATTTTTGGCGTATTGTCCATACACAGTTTTGTTGCAATTCTTTATGTCCATTACACACATCTGACACCGTTACAAGCACTTTCGATGTATCTTAATCAGTTTGGAGGGGACGGTGCCCCACCCAACCCTTTTTTCCAGGAATATACGAATCCGTATTCCCTCATTTGATGTCTACAATATCTGTGCACAATTTCATTCACTTCGGTTCACTTCTTTTTCCCTTTCGCGTGTCAAATTTCAAAATTTTAAATGGGGGGGTTTTGCCCCTTAAAACCCTTTTTCCGCAGTAAATAAAAGGAACGGTATTCGTTTATTCTTTGCGCCCCACCCAACGGTTTTCTGAAGGAAAACTCGAAACGATGTATCCTCAGTTTACGTCTGCAATATCTGTGCACAATTTAATTCACTTCGGTTCACTTCTTCCTGCCTTTCTTGCGTCAACTTTCAAAATTCTCGGTAGGGACTTTTGCCCCTAAAACCGTTTTTCTGCAGAAAATCAAAATCTAGTATTTATTTTTTTTTTGCGTATTGTCCATACAGAAAGTTATCTTGCAATTTTTCATGTCCTTACACACAAAGAAAAATACTGATACTGGCACTTTTGTATTTCGTGATCAAATGTTTCGAGTGGCCTGTGCCCTACCTAACCGTTTTTTTCTTTTCAGGAAAATACGAAACCCGTATAATTATTTCACGTCTACGATATCTGTGCAGTATTATATTCAGTTTGGTTCACTTCTTAGCATTCAGCGTCAACTTTCAAAATTTTGGAGTGAGTTCTTTTGCATCCCAAAAAATCTTTCCGCAGAAAATAAAAAAAAAACTTATTCGTTTATTTTTGGCGTTTTGTCCGTACAAAAATTTTCTCTGCAGTTCTTCATGTCCTTTACACACACCTGACTTACTGGTACTAGCACTTTTGATTTTTCGTCATTAAAGGTTTAGAGGGGTCGGAGCCCCGCCCAACCGTTTTCTCCTGGAAAATTAGAAAAACCGTATCCTCATTTTACGTCTGCAATATCTGTTCAAAATTTCATTCACTTCTTCTTGCCATTGGGACGTCAATTTTCAAAATTTTGGGTGGAGGATTTAGCCCTTAAAAATGTTTTTCCTCAAAACATAAAAAAACCCGTGTTCGTTTGTTTTTCCGTGTTGTCCATACACAAAGTTATGTTGCAATTCTTCATGTCCTTTCCACACATCTGACATACTGCTATTAGCTTTTTTGATATTCCGTGATCAAATGTTTGATGAGTCTGTGCCCCACCTAACGATTTTTTACAAGAAAATACGAAACCCGTATTCCTTCATTGCATGTCTACAATATCTGCCCAAAATTTCATTCAATGCAGTTCACTTTTTGCCTTTCGGGCGTCAGCTGTCAAAATTTTCGGGTGGGTTCTTTTGAATCTAAAACCATTTTTCCGCAGAAAATAAAAACTCGTATTCCTTTATTTTTTGCGTATTGTAAATACAAAATGTTTCGTTGCAATTCTTTACGTCCTTTACACATATCTGACATACCTTTGATATTTCGTGATCAAATGTTTGGAGGGGGCCGTGCCCTACCAAGCGGTTTATTCCAGGAAAATACGAAACCCGTATCCTCATCTTACGTCTGCAATATCTGTGCATAATTTCATTCACTTCGGTTCACTTCTTCTTCACTTCCGGGAGTCACTTTCAAATTTTTGGATTGGGACTTTTGTACCTTAAAACCTTTTATCTGGAGAACATAAAAACCAGTATTCTTTCTTCTTTCTGCGTATTGTCCATACACAAAGTTATGTTGCAATTCTTCATGTCCTTTAAACACATCTGACCTACTGTTACTAGCACTTTTGATTATTCGTGATCAAAGGTTTGGAGGGATCTGCGCCCCACCCACCCTTTTTTCCACGAATATACTAAACTCGTATTCGCTCATTTGATGTCTACAATATCTGTGCACAACTTCATTCAATTTGGTTCACTACTTTTTGCCTTTCGGGTGTCAAGTTTCAAAATTTTGGCTGGGAATTTGGGCCCGTAAAACCGTTTTTCCGCAGAAAATAAAAGGAACAGTATTCGTTTATTTTTTGCGTATTGTTCATACACAAAGCTATGTTGCAATTCTTCATGTCCTTAACACACATTTGACATACTGTTATTAGCACTTTTGATTTTTCGTGATCAAATGTTTGGAGGGTTCGGTGCCCCACCCAACCGTTTTCTGATGGAAAATACGAAAAACCGTATCCTCAGTTTGTCTGCAATATCTATGCACAATTTTGTTTACTTTGGTTCACTTCTTTTTGCTTTTCAGGTTTCAACTTTCAAAATTTTGGGTGGGAGTTTTGGCCCCCTAAAACCGTTTTTTCCGCGAAAATAAACAGTATTCGTTTATATTTTGCGTATTGCACATTCACAAAGTTATGTTGCTATTCTCTATTCCTTTACACATATCTGACATACTATTTCTAGCACTTTTGATATTTTGTGATCAAAGGTTTGCACGGGTTCCTGCCCCACCCAACCGTTTTTTCCAGGAAAATACGAAACCCGTTTTTTTTTTATTTTACGTCTACAATATCTGTGCACAATATCATTTACTTCGGTTCATTTCTTTTTGCCTTTTCGGAGTCAACTTTCAAACTTTTGGGTTGTGGCTTTTGCCCCCTAAAATCGAGTTTCCGCAGAAAATAAAAAAAAGTATTCGTTTGTTTTTCGCGTATTCTCTATACGTAAAATTTCGCTGCAATTCTTCATTTTCTTTACACACATCTGATATACTGTTCGCAGCACTTTTGATGTGTCGTAATCAAATGTTTGGAGGGGCACGTGCCCCACCCAACAGTTTTTTCCATTAAAATACGAAACCCGTATTCACTCATTTTACGTCTGCAATATCTGTGCACAATTTCACTCACTTCGGTTTAGTTGTTCTTGCCTTTCGGGTGTCAACTTTTAAAATTTTGGGTGGGGCTTTTATATTAAACCTTTACATCATATTACTTTTTATTTTTTATGAGATTATTTTTTGGGGGTGAAGGAGAGAAATTGTTTCATCTGATATCTCTTTTTTGCCATTCATTTTGTTTGAACTGCTTAAGTAAGATCATTTTGTAACTTCAACGATAATAAAATTGTCATTATTAGCAATTTGTTCTATTCTCTTATTTGCAGTTTGCCACACTGATATATTTGTTACAAAAATGGGGTTTGGTCCAAAGCCTTTCGAATTCCCAACCAACCCAACCGCCGAGCTTTTTGGGTTGCCTGCTATTGCAGGAAAGGGAGAACTGCAGGTGGTAATGCACTTTTGGAGTCGTGTATAGATTGGATTTCTCTTCCAGTGTACGATGAGTATCTTGATTAAAACAACTGAACATTACTGAATAGCCCATTGTGAGTATAAGTATTCACGACATATTGTTCTGCTACTTTTGTCCCTCTAGAATTGCGAAATTGGCCACTGTGCGCCTCTGAAAATTACAAATTCTGACCATACAGTGACATGAATGTTAGAACGAAGCACGTATTTAGGTAAGTGCTATTCTGTGCTCCAGCACTGGGCGGCAGAATTTAGGGGGTGGCATTTTTTTTTCGTAAGATTCACAACAAAGTTGTATTTAAAACTAGCAACCCACAGTCCCGCGCAAGCGCGAGAAAATATGTTAATGTGCTTAATTCGCTCTAATTACAGTAGTTACTAATTAGCTCCCTTATCTAGTTATTTTTAAAAGGTCATCCTGTCCCACCCCAAGGGGTGAGGAGGAACTTGAACATCATGAAAACTGATATCGTTAAACTCTGCGACCTCGAAAACAATGAATTCAACACTAATGTATGTCGTTGTCGATTACTTTTAAAATTTCGCCCCCTCCCTGGGGAGTGGACTACGACCGTGAAGTTGAATTGGATTAAAACTGTTACCATTCATCTCAGCGACCCAAACAACGGTGAAATACTCTTAATATTGATCGTTTTCGGAGGGAGAGGACGGCAAATTATTTCGAGCACAGAGGCGCACAATATATAAATACGGGTCTGGTTAGAACCAACAAAAAATACTACAAAAATAAAATATGAAGTACTAGCTGAAATACCCTTCTTCGCACAGCAAATAGGTTTGTAGATAGTATTTGAACTCCGCCATCCCCCTAGGATACGCAGGTTAATGAAAGTGTAATGACAAAATCCACAATGTCACCCCTCCTCATCTACTATGTCGATGGGGCTGAACTTGCACTTAGAGGGCATCGTAAGTGGCATTATTCATCCGACGCAAAAACTATGGAATGGACACTAATATTGGTAATTTATGATTATTTTTTTTACGTGTCACTCTCTTCTCACCCCCATGCAGATGGGGAATGAATTTAGATTCAAAAGCATCAGGAGGGTACTATTCATCTCAGCGACCCCGGATTGGCCCGTCATCCTTTCCCCCTCCTCTCTCGGAAGGCGAAGATTGTAAATGTAATATTACAAGATCCTTCGGAGTTTTAAGGTTGATGCATGCCAAGTATAATTTTAATTGGTACCTAGTTATTGCATGGTAAGGTAGTACACAAACTCACATTCGCTTTTCTATATACAGATTTTATAGTTGTCTTAACATATACAATAATTTAATTATATATATATATATGTACATATGTTCTAACGTGTCATACTTATTAACTGTAATGTATTTTAAAAGTATCCTACATTTGTACACATATGTACTTCTCATTCCTTACAAAGAATTTTTCGTAGTGAAGACCCCATTGTAAAAAGAACATGTACAGAAAGCTACGGAATCTTATTGACTAAATCATAAGAACAACGATTTGAAATCTTTGTTACCTTCTCTGTTCCTATATTGATTTCGAGCTTCTATACACTTGGATCATCTACACTCATCTTCATTTTTCTGTCACTTCATATGACTGTTCTCTACAAATTATACGAATATTTGTTCTGCAGCAACACCAAGATGGTCTATTCCCTTAAATCCTACACATTTTATATTACGTGACAAAACAATGGGGAGAAAAGAATTTCGCGTGTGTAGATCTGTGGCAATTGAAAAGGATAGACTTCATTTTTTTTTTAGAGAAACCTTTAAATCGTCTGTATTTCTATGGCCAGGAGAGTGCAAAAATTACGAGAAGTACGCTACACTCAATTCAGTACTAAATGAATATGAATTATTGATATTTACATTCTATATCATGGTTGCAGAATGGAAACAGCACATGTACAAGTTCTTCTATGAGTACTGACTGGTAACAAACACATTTAATACGTTTTTTTCATTTATTATAATAAAAATAACAGGACAATAAATTCCAATATATAATTATAGTCCAGTAATATGCGTAACAGACAAAAACGACTAGATATATTCAGAGTTTCTATATGGAAGTTACACAAGAAATAAACTATAACAAGTTAAAAAGAAAATATTTGCAAAATAACAATATAATTCATGAGATGATTTACAGTTCAGAGTTCGTTCTGAGTACTTTGAAATTCAAAATCCGTAAGTACATAAAGACAAAATTCAAATGGAATTGGCATCTAATAGGTAAAGAGTGAACGTAAAGTTACGTATACTATTCGGTTATGAAAAGATCACTACAGTAACAATATAGCTTTAATATTCTATCCTCTATACAGTGTGATTGATTACCATATTTATTAATACGACTGATATCACCAATTACTTGATACTGTGAACTCCAAGCATTCTTTTCTAAAAAGCTTTCTATGAGTCCTCCCCCAGGTGTAACTTCCACTATAACACGAAGTCTTACCTTAAAATCTTCTGGCGTTGTTACTTGGCTATTCGGTAACATCAGCTGAGCGTCTACAACTCGAACTAATGTTAACGGCACACAGTAAGCCCTTACTGTAGTTAGGAGATCATTCACATGAGAAACCAGATCGTGTGATGCTGCTTGCGCATGTTCGTTTTCTGGTGGTATAGGAATTTCTTCTGTACACACACAATATTCATCAGAAATCCCAATTTCGTGGCATGTTCGATTCTTAGTAATAGGTCTAAATGGGGACATGCCAATCCAACCCCACCTAACCACCTCCGACTCTTCACCGAAGTTAAACATTGCAATATCCATTAACAATTCGTATAAATCATACCAACTAAGAAGAACTTTTTCATTACTTCTAAGACCAGCTATTAAATGCGGGTATTCTTTTCTCATCCACTGAGGTAGAGAAATACTGAAAAAAGGCATTCTTTCCTCCACACGACCTATGACAGTCCTTCTAATGTCATCAAAACGATTTCCATGATCTCCCATTACTATAACAATAGTGTTTTCTAGGCTACCACTATCATACATACGCTTAAACAAACGTTCTATATCACTATCAATTACCTTGATAGAATTGATTCTATCATGACTAGGGTCTGAAAGAAAAGCATAAGCAAAGTATTTGTGTTTTTTCATCTTCAATATAAATTCTTGTACATAATTTAGAAAATATATGTGTTTCGGTACATTACCATAGCATCGCCAATCAGTGGACTTGAAATGTTTGATTTTTTCCATAGCGAGCCAGAAAGGTCGCATATAGTAGTCTGTGGGCTGAACTCGAAAACCTTTCGCTAAGTAATTGAAAGTTGCAAATTGTGGATCATCTTCACAGAGCATAGTGATGTAGCCTTCATTACTAAAATTTTTCCAAGCAGTTGGAAGTGAATCAAAATAGCCTCTTGCTGACTGTTTATTTCCCCAAGCAGCTCCCGGAAGATTGTTCTTTTTATACGCATGCATACCCGTTAAAAACGCAACCATATTAGGGTATGTATTATCTCCCACTTTTGTTAGACCTTTAAATATCGTAGCATTTAATACGTTTGTAAGAAAATAATAACTCTTTGGAAGTTGGCGTGCGAAGTTTAACCTTGACATAGAATCAAATCCAAGAATTAAAACACTAGGCCGACCCGCTTTAACTTTTTCGTTTTTCCGTAACAGTTGCTTAGAAAGTGAGTGAATATGAGCGTGTCCTGATTCATAAATAAGTTTATTTGATTTAGAAAAACATTTAACTATCACAAAATCTGAAGACAGTTTCTCTGGAACTGAAAATATTTGAGGAACAGAGTAATTTACAAAATTATCATCTTCATTAGGTCTGATAATCTCTTCGTACACACAATCAATTGCTGACAAATCATATCCACGCTGCTTAGCACCAGTTTCATTTATATGAATGTAACCTTCATTATCTACGTATGTCAGGTACGGTTGCGGAGTGCCGCATTTTACTACACCCCAATCCTTAATATACTTCAAAATACTGCTATCAAAGGGATCGTAGTCAGGTATTTTGCAGTAACTTACATGTGGTTTATTTTTAAGAAAGTTCTCCAAATGAAGGTTATAGAATTGTAATTCAACCGACGTAACATATGTTTCGTGGATGAAAAACAATAGAGCAGCTACACAAACAACACCAAGTATGAGTAATGTTCTTCTGGAAGCAAGAATAATCCTTAGTACACCTCGAACACTCTCCCACATAATCGTCTTTAAATGTTAATTCTACTATTAGGAAATATGCAAAAATTCTTGATTTACTTCTACTTTAGAGACACTTCCCCTGTAACGTCATTCTTCTCGAACATATAATGAATCTGAAAAACAGAGAACGAAACAATTACATAATTCAAAATTTTGTTGGATTTGCAAGTAGTTTTATACATTAACTATGTGTTTAAAATACTTTAAGAAATCTGTTACATTTCAAGAACTTGTTTGAAACCGAATGGAAAACAGAGGCATTTATTTTGAAAATTGACACAAACTCAAATTATTTTATTAAAATGACTTTTCCTTTACCTCTTTGACCTCATTTGTACTATATATAAGCTATAAAACAACTCTATATAAAGTATTTCTTTAAGTATTATCGCAACAAAATTGGTTACATAAAATCATTGAAATGCAATGTCAAATACCGAATAGTAAAATAAGATTCATTTATGATCATAATTTTTGTTTGAATTGAAAGATCACAATAATTCATTACTTCTACCTCTATTGTGAGTAAATAAATTAATAGCCACGATTTAATATTTAAAAAATGATCTGTAATTTACAGTTTAATCCGACCGAATAAGAACATGTGATATACATATACACAGGGTACAACTCACTTTCCTAACTTCATAGCATTTTACTTTCAAAAAGCACCTACCTATCATCTCATGGTGTCCCGGGAGAAAGGGGCAATACTTCGGAAAATGCAGTATGGGTGATTCTACGCAAAAAGTTCCTATGAACATAGGTCGTAATCTCAACGGTTTGAGAGCTATAGCTTGTGAATCATTTTTGACTTCATGTTGCTTATTACTCATCCTGTACTTATTCTAAAGAGGTGAGACATAGCGGATTTGAAAAGTGATGGAATTGCCTTTCCAGCGGTATGTAATATGTGACAGTGCTGTCTTTGGAAGCAAAATCATTGAGGAAACTTTGGGAATCAGTGTTGCCATGCAATTCCCTTACATCCCAAGTCTCAGTGATGCAATTTTACCCACTTGATACTGCTACCGTGTATTTTGTGCAAATTTCAGATTTCACTCGCGACCTTCCTGAGATATTTGATAGTGAAAATACATGATTTTAGAAAATTTGCAATGTTCAAAAAATTCCAAACAATCAAGTATATGGTTCTCAGATCTGAAACTTGCTTGGGACGTTGTCTATTATATAGTTTCTATGTAGACAAAAAAAATTAAGTTGAGTCTCATTTATTTCGTTTCAAAATATATATTCCAAAACGGACATTTTTAGGTTTCTAACATCAATATTCAGAGCCTTTTTCTCCAACGTTCTAAAGTACGTCTCAATGTCCACAGAATACAGAATGTTGTCCATTCCATTACCTTAAAGTTACAGCGTTTAACGGAATCCTCTGAAAAGTTTAAAATACGCTCAGGCGCCTATACAAAATGGTCGCTACGACAACCTGTGCGGCTAGAAAATAAATGAATACCCGTTTTCAACTCTCAGAATATCGTACAAACTTAGGTAAAAAATTAATCGAAAACTAAATTTTGTCAGCAACCATCATTGGTCGATTTCATTTGGATTGACCCGCTGGTTCAAACCAAGGTGGTTTAAACCAGTTGTTTTTTAACTGCTTTAAACAAAAAGAAATGTCCGTAAAAGCGTGAAGTATTCGTAAAATTTTGATGACACACATTTGTGGGCTATCACGTTTCACTCCCGTATATTATTCGTATTGTATTCAGACCTAAATTCCCCAACCATTATTCAAAGAGATTATATTAAAAAGCAGCTTTTTTTATGTTTATGGATGTTTGTTTTGTGAATTTTTTATAGTTTGTTATTATTGTTATGCAATTGCAATCAAAGAAAAAATCTAAATTTTGTTTCGTTTTAATAATGTTTAGTATTGATAAAATACATCGAAATGCAGTACTTTTTAGGGGGGGGGTCATACAAACCCCACAAGAGGCATTTATTGAAATCGGAAGTATCTTTGGTATCTATTTTAGTATGAATGGATCAGAGCCAAAGTGGACTCAAATAATTCGTATCTTTAATCACTTTTTTTTAACTGATATGAAAATTACGTCTTGTATTCCTTTAACTTGGACTAATAAAAGTCGTAGTGGACTAAATTAGTTCTGTACTCTGCAGTGCTTTGAAATTGTTCATATGTAATTCAGTACAATGGTTTCTCTTGTGCAATTGTTTATCTTTTTGTCCTTCTGAAATGACTCTTGATAATTATATTAACAAGTATGTAAAGATCAGTACAACGTATTTTTAACAGGAGTCCTTCATGAGTGAATCGGCAGACATATCGAATTTGTGGCCAATTAGTCCCGGTTTCGAGTTCAAATGGAGGACAATTTCTCTCGGATGTAAGCCGAGAAGCGTTTTGGATTCCGTTTTAAGCTTATGTGACCCCTTCCAGCATAACCGGGTTGTTGTATAATAACACCAAGGCTAAACAAACTTATTTCTGTCCATGTGTGATATAAATTCATAGAGCAAATATTTAAACCAGAAAACCTCGTGTAAACAAACAAACAAAAAAAAAACTTTTTTTCAATAAAAACCATGGTTTCTGCCAACCCTGTTAACAGACCTCAGTAATTAATGTTTCGAAACTGCATCATCTAGTACGCAAACTTCACACCTTTATGGAGTCGCTCTTTATTTTCCGATATTTCGGTAACGATAAGGTATACCGGGTTGCAGTTTACAGTAAACACTTATCAGTAATGTTCTTTACGACATTTTACACATATATCTCAAAATATGTAAAAATGCATAAATTAGGTGCCCCATGTCCCAATCCCAATGGGGTGCCCACCTACTATTTCGTAGTAATACATTTTGAGTCGTCGTTAAGCCTCAAAAAATATTTTTTTTCGAAATTCATCGTTCGGCAAGTTTTTACTTTGACTCGAACAGAGACTGGAATCGATTCATCTGACCAGGTACCCGGAGCACTTTATGAATCATTTCCCAAGAACGATTCAACTCATCAGAGCAGTCTAAGAACCAGTTGCTCGAAACAGACAACTTATTATAAGGAAGTCACTCCCAGACTATTTCGAAGAATAAAATCATCTTTGGCAAATGTTTACTAAACTGGTCCGGGAATCGGTTCGAACGAATCAGTTCTTAACAACCGTAATTCATTACTTCCGCAAAATGTGCATTAGAAACCAACCACAGATAAAACTAACACTTTAAATGAAGTGAAAAACAGCTTCTAATCGAACCAAACCTAATCCAGTATAAATATTCTAAACTATCCATAATTTTCAAATATGATACCTAATTTTCAACTAAAAATTTAAAAGAAATGGATCACTAGTAAAATATGGAAAGCTTATTTTCAAAACTACATAGAAGTACCATCCCCCAAACTCCCCGTAAAAATGAAAACTGCTAGACAAAATAAACGGTATTACAACACACTTTTAATTTTAAAGATAATGAAAAAGAAAGGCAAGCACAATTCCTGTTATAACAAATAAGAATAATACTAATAAACGTTTACTCTTAACACTCATAGGAAATAGCTTCAGCCTTCAACCACAACCATCACCAGTTTTCTCTAACTTAATTAAATCACACAATACCGTAAAGTGATAATAATGCCCGAATATAATACAAACTTATTTATGAAAGACGAATTCAAACTTATAGCATCAAATCCATTAAATGCTTTGTCAATCTCATTTAGGAATTCTACAGTTCCAATTAAACACAAATTGAAGTACACGCTTCCACGAATATGACAACCAGCCACAAAAAAAAAAAAAAAAAAAAAAAAAACTACAGCCAACTTATCTCACAAAAGACACAGCACCAAAGGCACAAACAGTTCCAGCAAGTCACTGAACCCACATGATAAAGAACGGTTCCGGTCACTGTAAAGTCCTACCAATCGTTTTTCTACCCGAAACTTAAAGTCCATACCCGACCAAATGAAGCAACAAAGTGAATAGTTTTTGAGTGTGTTCGATTGTCACTAAGAAAGAGTGAAGTGCTCTACATGAGAGTGACCATGTAAGTGTTGCAAAGCTGTGCCACACGCAAGGCATATGTGTTTGTATGCCATCGGAACTTCTTCTGCACTATCCTTATGCGTATACCCTCCGTCGCTGACACGACTATGGTTTGGACAACAAGAGTTGAGTAGAGCGCGTTGTGAAACAGACACAGCAGCTCTGGCGACAAACTAGGATCTTTAACAATTCATAATTTTATAATCGTAAAAATATAACAGGAACGTATGATTTCCAAAAAAAAAAAAAAAAAAAAAATTAAATGAAATTTTGAGTTTTACGTCCCACGTTATGCCGGTTAGGCTAAAGGAGACGGTGATAATGAGTAATGAATGAAATGGTGGAATGAAGAAAGTGGGAGGGAACGGGAGAACCCCGAGAAAAGCCACGCACACGGTGTTTGTCCACCACAAAGTTCACTTGGCGGGAGCAGGGTTTGAACCCGAGACCCCTAGCACCAGAGGTGAACGCTCTACCACTGAGCCACCGCGGCCCCGTATGATTTTCAAATAACAATAATAATAGTAATTGGAAATTGACATTCTACAAGAAAAGTAAAGAATATGTTAATAGACTGTTTTTATCTATAGTTTACATCAACTTCGAAACTTAAGCAGCTTCAATATTTTTATTCACCTAATGAAGAGACTTTGCGATCTTTTAATACTGAATCGAATACCAAATAGTATTTTTCATCTAAATTCTACAAATTTTTGCTAATTACTCAATGGCTTTACCAAACGTAGTAAGTTACTGTTTTCATATACCTCGAATACAAATTCTTGTGCTAACAGGCAACTAAAAGACATTCTTTTTCTATAGAGTAATTGGAAGACAGGCATCAGAACAGAAAATTATCAACAGCAAATGATTTACTGGGTTTGGTTTCTTGTTATACTTTCAAAAATTTAATTAGCTGTTTTATTTAATCATTTTCGTTAGAGTTTACCTTTCGTGCACAGGCCTATAGCTAACCAAAATCTTGAATTTTTAAGGAGAATAGTGTTGCCGACGAGACGAGAAATAAACCGTCATTCCAAATGAAATCAACCAAATCCAAATCTCATGGTGTCAGATTTCGATGAAACTTGGGGTACATGTAGGCCCCTATGAGAGATGATCATGCACCAGATTGTAGCTCTGTACCCCCTATAGTTTCAGAGAACAGGGTGGTAAAAAAAAAGGCCAAATTTGATGCTTTTTGTAGAACCTTCTTAGCTTTAATTGGTCATATCTCCCGTAAATATTGAGCTAGAGAGAAAAACAATTTAGCATTTTGAAGAGGAAACAATAGGCTGCGAGATATGTGAGGAACATTTATTTGAAAACTAAATACTTTCCGGGATATCCAGGGAAAATTTTGGATTAGTGATATTTCAGAAAGCGCCCATTTGATTTCCTTGAAATTGGGTACCAAGGTAGGCACATATGTCCGGCATGTGTGTGCCAAATGTCAACTTGGGCCAAGAATGAGCCTGGAGTCTACAATGATTTTCTTGTCATAATGTTGGGAGAGAGACCTGGGTTGCCAATGTGACAACTTGCCAATTTGTCAATACTGGTAAAGTAATGTGTTAGAAATATTTACCTATTACTGACATGCTGGAAGTGATCAATTGTCAATGGTGTCTGTGCTGAAGCAGTCGACTGGCTTCTTCCATATCTTTCTTGTTGAGTGTGTAAGTACGGCCAGTTGCAGTTATGGAGTCAACAAGAGAGATGGATATACGAAGGAATGTACTGGTCCATGAGGTCTCAGAAAACACAACTTTGCTGTTTCACGTGTCTCGTCGACTTGCAATACACAAGCAAGCCACCAGAAGCCACCATAGATGCAAGTAACAAAGTCCCTAAACTCTTCATTAAAGTCTAGTTTACAAGAATATGGCCTCAAGAATATTGTCTTTCAGGACTTGCACCATTTTTTTCTGGAACAGTTGAACTGGCGCAAATCCCGGGGAGACGATGGGGACATGTTCTTTCAACTTTGGAACTGAGGGGACTGTCCTCCCAATAATCCGATTTGAAATGTTTTTTTCTGGGCAGAAATGTGATTATTTGTGTCTGATTGCTACAAAGGAAAGTGAGCTGAAATTGATGACCCCCTTCCCCCACAATAAGCCTCAAATCTACCCGCCTCCCATGTTGAAGACAATTCTTCTCCCCTGATCCTCCACAGCATTGTTTTTTAACTTCATAAATAGTCTGAAAATCACTTAAAAAATTATGGACCCGTCCCCCCAAAGTTGAAGACAGATTTGCGCCGCTGACTGCAACAGTGTTATGGCTGAGGCATTCAGATATGGTCAACACGCTTATGTGCTGCAATACACCCTCCTCACGATAGTAGGCTACAAATGGGTGCACAGTTGCTTGGGCATTATTCCAGTGGTATCCCTGTGCCTCATCCTGTAGCACAAAGAAGTAGTTCTCAGAGAAGACATACACCACAACAAACTCTCCTGGTTTAAAGTTCTCTTTCTGTCGAGTAAGGTATGCCAATTACTGCTTTGCAATAAATGAATGCTTCTGAAGTACCTCCAGTTTGTTGCAGAATTCACCTACCAACTTATCAGCATATTTACTCATTGCCTCCAGCATGGTTCGATTAACTAAAACCCATTGTTTGTAGGTTACTTCTTCGATCATGTGTCTGTTCATCAGGTCGATAAGTGTCTACTTGATGTGCGCTTTCCCTGGGCATTCAGAGAACTCATTTAGCTTACTTATCTGTTGCATTGTCACACACCATGTAGTCCTTGTATTTATGGAGAGGCCTCTTTCATTCCCTAATCAGCTTGTCTATCTTTGCTCTAGTAAGCATGAAGACAAAACTTTGATGAATGGTGCAGTAACACACTTTTACTTTCTCTCTCTCTTTCTCTGTGTGTGTGTGTATTCCATTTGCATATGCCAAGATGGTTTTGCGGCCTAAGTTTACAAAATTTGGAAAATCCAATTTTGCCATCAGAATCCTTGAAAACCAAGTATGCTTCCTTTAGGTTCGTCAGGATCAGTTGTTTTTGCATGTGGACTCTCCCTCCTTGTTGATACAATGTCTTTTTTCCCCAGGCATCTAACGACTATCATCATCACTGTTGTAGAAAGCATGAATTTCTTTGATCATTTTTTCAGACAATGAGCGTCCTGGCCTAGAGTTTGGAGTTGATAGGATGCCTCTTTCTTAACAAATTTCTTTGCAGTACGAGCCATGTAATTTGTCACACCAAATTCGTTCTCAATTTTCTTAACTGGCCAGCTCTTGGGCAGAAGTGTAAGAATGAATATCTGATCTGATCTTTCGTACATGTGCTGAACTTCTGTTTCAGTTGGGTAATAATTTCTGACTCCGCACTTTTCTTTTCCTCGTCATTTTCCACTTTCAGAGTGTGTAATATGAGCGACACTGTGGAAGTGTTAACTGAAGGATTTGCTTATAGATTTCAGCTTCTTTTTCTGAATTGGTGACGCACCAAGTACCAGAAGGTTCTGGATCAATACGTCAATTGTTGCGTCAGGTGATGTAAAAGGCAGATGAGGATTTGCACTAAGAGACTGCCCATCAAACGATTCTTGGTCGTCACTTGCCTGTACGTCAGCTGCTCTGGAACAGCACCTACTTAGTTCTTTCCTGCACTTATTACACACCTTGCTCATACTCGGAGCTTTGAATTGTGTAGCGAATTCTGCCATCCACGTTTGCACCGGGCGAAGTCCAACCCTCACTTTACTGCAATGACTGCCAAATGGATTGGCACGGTAGAGGCGTGGCAATGCTGCTTTTGAATGCACTCAGTTGCGGGTAATGTTGGAGCTGGATCACGGACTATCCACTACTGATACTCCGAAATCTGCTGTATAGTCACTGTGATCTCACTAGTTAGCTATGCTTGAACACTATATAGACACTTGCAGCTAGACTTCTTGTCCAGTTTAGAGTTAAGAGCTTACTGGCATGCAGTGTCTATGCCCTCTGATCTCATACAGGTAACGAACCTTAAAGAAAGTTCCAGACGGTTCTAGAACTTTCTAAAATGTTCGAGAACCTTGCAGAATGTTCCAGACAATTCTAGAATGTTCGAGAACCTTCCAAACGGTTCTAAAACTTTCTAGTGTTCGAGATGATTCTAGAACTTTCTAGAATGTTCCCGATAATTCGAGAACCTTAAAGGATGTACACATATTTAGATAAATGCAATGTACTAGAATTGATAATGGAAAGTTTCAAAGATCCCTACAGGATTACTGAATTACAGATTGCACCAGAAAAACATCACTACTAGGTCAGTTACTTTACTGTACTGACAAACTGGCAAGTTGCCACATTGGCATCCCAGGTGTCTCTCTCCTGACATGGCTACACGAAAATCATTGTAGACTCCAGGCCCATTCTTGGCCCAAGTTGAGTTCCTCACATATATTGAAGCTCATTCTTTCCTCTTCAAAATGGTATACTATTTTTCTCTCTAGCTCAATATTTACGGGAGATATGACAAATTGGAGCTAAGATGATTCTACAAAAAGGATAAAATTTGTCCATTTTTTCTTACCACCCTCTACTCTGAAACTACAGGAGGTACAGGGCTACAATTTGGTGCATGATCATCTCTCATACGGGCCTACATGTACAACTATGAGCAAAATAAATGACGCGTCTCTTTATTCTAAATTTTTTTTAAATATCTCCGTTTTCTTTGTATGTTCGAATTTTGGGAAGGTTTCCCCAGCAGGAAAAGTTAATAATAAACCCGTTTTTAATATTTGTGTTAGATATTAGCTTAAAATAAATAAATTAAAAGCAAAAAACATTAAATCGACCGAAATTACGAGAATTACCAACTCTGCTTAAGTGGGGAATTTTTAAGAACGGGAGGGAATTCTGCAGTTCAGCATAAAGCAGCGACATCTATGTCATTGACAGAAATATGGATTAAATCTACAAATGGAAATTTCAATGAAACATTTCTAATACGCCTTATAACGTGCATTATCTACAAACTCCAAATATATGAATCTATGCCAAGTATTAACGTATAGATAGAGCAAATAGTGGACATTACCTATGGAAAAAGACGAATTGCTGGCACGATCGTAATGAAAAATTATCTTTACCGTATAACAGGTTTAGTGCAAGTAAGAAAACAAATAGCTCAGAGTACTGAATAATTCACTTTATCAGCGCAGGAAAATTTCCAAAAATTTTCCCACGGGAACGTTCCCTGGGCGTTGGTTGCTTAGTTGCTAAGCTGGTATACGTATGCTCATACCCTTGGACAGCTACCAGCTATAGAAACAAGATGAAACATGCTTTTTCCTCTTCTTCGTCTTGTATTGGCTAATTATTTGAACCCCGCCCCTCCTGCAAAGAGCATAAGCGGAACGTATGTCTTTGAGTAGATCAATCCGTTAGCAGCTGTTGCAAAAGAAGAAACGTCAATTAAAGATGGCATCGTCAATGAATTTATTAGATAAGCTTAATATACCATCAATGGTAACCTTTACAAAAATGCAAGATTTGGAGATTGGCGTACCATTTTGTATTATAAACTGTGAGAATTACAACGATATATGGTAGGAAGGCATGTGTAACATTTGAAGAAGGCGAAAATGTGATTTTACCAGGACGCTGTACTGGAAAATTGGAAGCAGATAATGGTGCATTATTAACGTATTTACAAAGTGGAAATGTATGCTTAACATATAAAGGAATGAAGATTAATGTATCTGAACGTAACATGCACGATCTTGAAATTACTGACTTGATATATTCATCGTACGTGTATGGTGGCATGTAGAAAAAAGATGAAACATGAATTTTCCTCTTCGCCCCTCCTCTTCATGCATGCGCAGTCATCTGTATGCATAGTACCGTTAATCTGTGTTGATCAGTTACTGGAGTAACATGTCTTTGCTTGTGCATCAACTATGAATACCAAGAAAGACTACCTGTTAAATGTGAAATATGGACTTAATTCAATGAAAACCAAATTAATTTGTATTGGACTGGATAGTGATACATTTGAGCCAGTGATTCGTGTTGGAAAAGGACTTGTGTTTGGAGTTAAATTTGGCAGTGGGAGAAACTTGTACATTTGACCCCATTTGTTACGGACTATTTAAATTCTCAAGTGGAAATTACATTTATAAAATCTCTTGGTCGAAAAAACGAACTGGTGGTGCGGAAACTAATGGGTGAAAATTTAGTGATGTTAGAGAAGAAAGGAACACTTCATGCTCCTCGAAACACTGTGTACTTAACTTCAAGTGATTGGCTTTATTTCTTGGAAATATTACCGTGTATTGAACATGCTGTGAAAAACAGTAAAGTTTGCAGTGTTGTGCTACGTGAATATTTTGACTTGTGTACAGATACTATTCGCAATCATGTACAATCGCAGTGTCTTACATGCAGAGGACTTGCCGGAATCCATACATGTGTAGATGAACAGAGCATTATTAACGGTATGAACATCAGTTTTCCAAGTGTATCTCTTAATAAGAACAGTGATGTGATCATTGGTGGGCAACGATTAAAATTGGAAATGAAAGTATTTTGCAAACAAAAACTCATAGATTCAATTATGGTTGATTTATTTGATAGTGTACAGACACAGCCATAGTGGGGGGGAAACCGACACTCAACAAAAACTCATAGATTCAATTATGTTTGATATATTTGATAGTGTACAGACAGAGCCATGGTGGGGGAAAACCGATACTCAACCTTCGGAGGGTATCAAGGAAGCGGACGTCTGTTCATAAAAAAGAAAATTGATTTATAGTGAACAGTGTAGTTATAAATTCAGAAATAAAAAACAAATATAGTGAAATGTTTTATTTGTGTTTTTTGCTCGTTTAATAAACTTCAATATGATAGATTTTTACTCGCGTACTAATTGTTTTATGATAAAATCCTAACATATTTTTCCCTCTATACTATAAGTGTTATGTATAATAATAATTCAAATATTTGAAATGTTTGGTAAATAAAAGCTAGTATTTGAAATCATTATTATTATTATTAAACAACTTTGATAGGCCTTGTTTATTTTAAAAAAAGAAACTTGACAATAATTATTATTAAATTTGAAAACAAAGTCCTATCATCATAATAATAATATTGAATTCACATACTTGTTTTAATTAACGAAAGAATATCTGATCAAGTATTTGAATGCATAATTATTATTATTTAGTTATATGATCACATCAATGAATTTTAAAAATCAGTTCTAGATTCTTTTCAAAACAGTATGAAATTCTTTAATTCAATGAGTTTTAAAATGTTTTATATTTATTTAATTACATAATTGATTATAAAACATTTATTTATTAGGAAATAGAAAATAAGAAATAAAACATTTGTTTTCAAAGAGAAAAAAGAATACAAAGTATTTATTTATGATAATATTTACACAAGGAAAACAGGTAAGTATAGTACATTTTTTTAAAAAAAAAGAGATTTCATCAGTTCTTTGTTCATATTCACTGTGAAAATGATTTTAAGTCACTTTTTTACACAACACACACACACAGTTCTTTAATTGTCTTCTTATATGGCCTTGATGAGGACTCTACATATGACATGACAATGATGCAGCTGGTGATGATGGAACGTAGATAGAAGTGATACTGTACAATGATGCTGCCCATACACACGCTGACGATCTTTCATTCTCTGAAATGAAAAAAATTGAAAAAACTTAAAATTTATTTCATCTATCATGAACAAATAAAAAAATATGTATACAAAAACACGTTATAATAAAGGAGAAATGACTACCTGCAGTAATAGAATTTAAGAATTATTTTATCTATAACAAAAAGTATCTAAAACACGAAGAAGAAAAAATATCAATAATAATAATGAAGGCATGATAATATGTATACAGGAGAAATGATTACCTGTATTAATAAATACATCAATCGACGATCATTTTTTCCGAAGTTGAGAATGTTTAATGAAAATCATTTAAGGACTTTCCTTCAGCTTTAAAGCAAAGGAATATATATGAATAATGTCCACATAGGGACGATTTCACACTTTGAATTTGTTTATTATTAAATGTATAAGAAAGTGAATTTCTAAGTAGAAATTGAATGTTGTATTACATATGGAGGAAATTCAAATGTATCGAAGCAGTGGACACGTCCATTAGTATTAATATATATGGAAATCCAATGGGTGTCGAGTTTATTAGCGGGATCTGTATTTATGATAGCTGCAGGTAGTGGAACATGCATTGGTAACTCATATTAGTCCCTGCATATACGCCAATGAAGTGATTGTGAAATAAAGAATTTGTTTGAAAGCATTCAATAAATCTAGTGTAGAAGACATCATGTATAAAACTAGACATGTACATATGTTACGGTATTTAAATAATAATAATAATAATAATAATAATAATAATAATAATAATAACGTACCTTTAAAAATCCATGATGATGCTCCTCTGATGATCCACTTCTAAAGATTGGAACTCGTGATATGTGATGCATGAGACAGGTGCTGGTAGAGGATTCTTAAAATGAACTACCAGACGAACACAGCCGTGATGTTTAAGATTACAATGCTGGCTTCTCCATCTTGGGTAATGTCGAAAACAAAGATAGTGTATCCTTGAGGAAAGTCAAGGCAAGGAATATTGTTACCCTGATTGGAAAAGTGAATACCTGATCCACAGAATAAGGTATATGAAGAAACAGATATTATTTTCGAAATTTGGTTGTAAAAGTTTTGAAGGTACAGGTTTTCCATCAATGTATGAGAAGAAATTGATGTCAAAATGTTTGAAATGAAATGGATTTGAAGTTATCGCTTCCGTATAGGCATCATTTTGAGTAAACGTTACAATCGCTCGAGTTGGTAATACTCCCATAAATAAATCATCGATTGTTTTTGATTGAAGATCCTTTGGAATGACGAGTGACTTCATCTGCACTCTTGTGAGAGGATATTTGGCTGTTGTTGATCGTAGAAGCTTGTTATGTGCTAGTTTTATTGTAGGACTAACATCAATCTTTTTAATATGTAAAGCAGCGTCTAAAATATTCACTTTAGCCTCAACAGACGGATCACTAGCGATGAGACAAAAGTCTGGCTTTGCAAATTGATAAGCAATTGTACTCCTTGGATTAAAAATTTATCCTGATTAAAAATATCACAATGAAGATGTCCAGGCATGTCGAATTATGCAGTTTTTTGTCAATTCATAACATTGAAATCCTCCATTACTATTAGATGTTGCATCTATATGTCCAGCACTATCTTGAAACCAGAATGCACATTGAAGATATTTTCAGCAGAATCATAATAATTTAAGTTTTTCGATGTATGATCGATATGGATGATTATGAGATGGAAATGAAATCAGTTTGTTATTTAAATACACTTCCACTTCACTGAACATAGAATTTAAAGTCATTAATAGGAGCAACAGCTTTATCACTTTCACCAAATGCTGACCCATCGGGTTTAACGATTTGAGTTTCAATCTAAAGAAGCGTAGATCTATGTATTCTTCACTTGTTCCTGGGATAACAAATTCTATATGTGCATTATCAGCTAGTGAGCTGATCGGTTTATATGTAACATGATTATTTAATATACTGGCTTGCGTTGGTTTTGTGGAAAAAATATCTAGTTTACTTTCTATACACTCGCGGGATTGATGATGTAAGAAATCCATGATGATTTAGTCAAAGATATCGTGTGATAATTTCCTCTTATAAGACTGAGTTTTCTTTGTTTTCTGTGTACGTTTCCTTTGCTCTTCTTCCTGCGCTTGATGATGTGTAATGATGCAGGGTTAAAGATGGAATGACGTGTAATTCTTTTCCTTCGTTCATATCCAAATCCTAGCATAGATTTCAGTTTATTTTTAGCTTTTTCTTGCAAGATGGACTTCGTTTCACCCATTCGTTGATGAAAGGAATCGTTAATAGATTGTTTATCAACGATGACGTCAATTATAACGTTTGCTCCGGATTTTAATAATTCCTTTCCTATTGTTTTAGCTCCTTCTGTTACTAATGGCATGACAAAATGAAATGATTCTCCAAGGAAACTTTCAATACCATGTCCAACTTGATAAGGTGATCCAACATAAACGTTTCCAGTTCCAGAAAGCTTGTTTTTGGTAATATTGTAAATATGGATTGCTCATATTTGTTGATGTTGGCGACTGGTCGAAAATGTAGTTTAATGCATACAGTTCCAAAAGTAAATGCCAGTGGAGAGCCTGTACCATCTCATATCTATTTTGATATGTTTAAAATACATCTTCTCTATAGGCACATAATGTGGAGGATTAAAAATTTCTATAACACTACTTCCAAATGTATGATTCACAGGATCCATATTTATGATACGTAATAATGGTGCTACTGTATCTCCAACAAATACGGATTGAATTATATCACAGTATACATACATTGTAGATGGAAGTTCTAAACGCAAATTTGGAATTCTTTGGACTTTTTGCATATCCTTTAAATCAGTTTCGCTCAAATCCCAACATTGCACTAACACTTGGTGATAATGCAATGTCTACATCTGTCTTTATGAAGACGTTGTATAAGACAGGTATTACTCTCAAGAGTGTACGAAATATGTAAATTTGTGAATCTGTTGTGCGTATTAATTATCTTTATCAATTCTGAAGTATTAGTGTAATAACGCACAGGAATAGTCACAAATTTCCATTCATCACTTTTTGCAGGTTTGTAAGAAATTTTATTATTTTCTTCATTAATATTTAATATTGAATGAGGATAATGAATCTCAACAATAGCCACTTCCCACTTTTCACGAAATTCCATTCTTTGATGAAGTTTACTAGTGTATGATGTTAAGGTGTTTTCAGGAAAATATTCCATATAACTATTACTGGGAAGCATAATGTAAAAATCTCCATCAGGTTTCATTGTACTTCTGGATTTTCTCTACGGATGATGCAGGAATCCAGGAATCAGGGTGGCCACTCATTTGGAATTTTAAAATTCCCTGACTTTTCCAGAAATTTTCCCGGTTTTCCAGAAAATTTCTAGAGAAATCTAAAATTAGTATATCATTGTTTTTCAAAGCTTAAACGGAAGCTACAAGTGAAATGCAATGTGGACTAGAGGATCATTATTAAAAAAAGAATCACAAAAAACACTAGCGAAGATAAATAGTCTAATTTTAATCACTTACTTGCCTAATTTTCAATTCTCCTGTGTGTTTCCACTCCACTGTAACCAACTGCTGCACAGAACGAGAAGAGGAATGTCTATCCCTATCGCTTTCTAACCTTAAGCTTAATACTAGTCACAAAAGTACACAAACAGTCCACTACTAAAACACAAATTACTGGAACGAACGCTACTTTACTGAAATGTTTTAAAACCTCAAAATCACAGACTTGCAGTTCACTAAAATCAAACTGAAGTTAAGACCACATCCACTTAAATGTTTTAAGACCTCAAACCAATAATCTCGTCATCAATTGCAGACAGTTTCTCCCTGACATCATTCAACTTCATTTCTTCGCCTCGAGTTCAATAACTTTATCCTTAATGGCATTTCTCTTCTTCTATTTCTTCTCTTCCTCGTCTTGATTCCTCAGAGACTCAACATATACTCCATGAGCATTGCGGGCAGCATGGACAACCCTCTTTGTAATTCGAAACGTATCAATACCACCCATAGCTGAAATTTTATCATGTACCTGCCTGAGTGCAATTAGACTCAACTCCCTTTGATTTTCGATTAAACATTCTTTTTTGATTGGAAATCCCCTCTCCACAATAGCATTTCCATGAGATAGAATGAGGAGAAATTTCACAAAATCAGTCATATGTACTGAGCATGCGCCTAAATGCATCATCTCCATCCAATGGTCATCTAATCTCTTACTTTTCCTGCCATAAGTCTTCATTGCTTCCAATACAAGAGGATTTTTAGCAAAAAGTTTGAATTCACCTTGGATTTCATCAGGTAATGTTCCTTAAATCCAATTCTTGGATACTACAATTTCTAGGCAATTGGACAATCTCTTTGCAACTACAGTGTCATCCATAACAAACATATTTGGATCCAGGAAAGAAATTGCTCTTGTCAGGTTGAATTTTAGAGGTGACCTGTCCATTATTTTCAGTATGAATTTCTGACATCCTGCGCGACAGTCTTGTCGAAATTCAAGAGTCTGTCTATCCGATACGGTATTGGCTTTTCGTATAGCATCTTTTGATGTGTACCCAATGTTTACAATCTTGGCTGGCTTTGTCTTCGCTATTATTGAAATCAATTTTAACCAATGGCCGGCCTTCCAAAACACAATCTTTCACAAAACGACCTGCAACAGATAATACTATGGCCTGGAGCGAGTTGTAAAGGAAAGGAGCTAATGGAGATTTTCCCTGAAATTCACGCAGGAAAGGTTCAACAGTTTTTGCTAATGTGAAAAAGCCAAATTTCGCACCAAGCAGGTTATCATTTGTGAAATGTCTTACAGTATCAAAGCTTTTGCACTGTGGTAAAGCCCACTGTACGTATTTCTTTACGTTCGGTAATATTTCCATCGCCCGAGAAGCAACGTCTGAATTTTCTGTCCATCTAATGCTGCAAAATTTTTTCGGAAACACAGAAGACCCTGTGCATCTTATGTAATCTGCACGACGAGCTGGAACGTCTTTGAATAAATTATAAGACGCCCTTAGGAATTCTTCTAATTTCCAACCTGTTGCTTGCATGGCAGCTTTAAAAGCACAATTCATAGTATGCAGCCCATAACTTCGAATATCAAGAAGAATTGGATATGAAGGTGAACTTGCAAGATCTTTCTGGAGATCACTTAAAAATTTGAAGTTAACATGTGGGCCATCCTTCGAAACTTGAACAATTTTCTTGAGATCCAAACCTAAGATAACTAACTTAAATGTCTGCTGACGTTGAATGTCCGAGGAACACTGAATTTAAATATCTTGATGACACTTGGTTTCTTTCATTGTCCCAAAACCGAATCGTAAGGTCCATTTGCTGCTTTTGCGAGACTTTGTTAAGGCTTTCATCAAACCCAATAACATAATGCTTGCAAGCTTCTATTTCTTTCATAGATCACTTTCAAAAAGTCGTCCAAGACCATGAACGATAGTATAAGCTAACTTGGTACGTTGTAATTGCATCTTACTACAAATTTTGCTATCAGGGAACATGAGCTTGAAATTTGTTGCCAGTCGGGAAGTAGATCGGAATGACAAGTGTTCCATTACTGCCTGCAAACACCACAGAACTTCAGCTTTAGTTACTGACTCAGACACTAGAAACGACTTCATAACATTAGCATGTTTATTTTTAATAGATTCTTCGGAAGCCACCAGCATCTCTTTACTTACAACCAGTTCTTCAGCGGAACAAGAAGGACCTGGATTCTGACCACTACATTCCACTGCATTCTTTTGCTGACAAAAAGTTGTTATCGGCCGAGTTACTAGACAGTTCTTCACAGCTGCAATGTGTTTTTTGCCTTACATGTGGCTAATAATAGCCCGTTTTCCCATGTTGCTGAGGCTAAAAGTATTTCTGCAAATCTTACAGAATGCAGCATTCCTGTTGTCCTTCACAGCAGAAAGCCACAATGAGAAATTTGGGTTGGACAGCCAGTCGTTCCAAAAAGTAGCTTTTTTAGACATGATTGAGACGCAAACTGAAATGAAAAATAATAATAATATGAATATGAGTGTACACATCAGAAATTAATATATATAACAACATCAATAAAATAAGTACACTGTCTATTGTTTCTCATTGCTCAACGTTGTTACTGAATTTAGTATACCGAAAAAGTTAATTAGATTAATAAGATGTGTTTAAGCGAATCCCAAAGCAAAGTCCGCGTGGGAAAATACTTGTCCGCAAGCTTTCACGTTGAGAATTGCCTGAAGCAAGGAGACTCCCGCTAATCGACGTCCATGAATCAGCCATCCGTTATTCTCTTTACATATTTAGAAGCGAATAATTTATATAGGACGAATCAACATTTACGCAATGTTACAATCAATATGCAAGCTTATTTCTTCAGACCAAAACAAATCTGCACTAGAATTTAGGATCGGAAAATCAAATGTACCGGAAACTCAAATACGAATACGAACAATGTGCGAAAAGGGCGATAAACGGCTCAAAATTACAGAAAATAAATCCAACCCATCGCAGAAATGTCGTTTTACATAATATTTACAAATCATTGACATTGGAAAAATTCATAAAAATTGCCTGTGTATATTTTATCACTCCTACGGGTGGTTACGCACATTAACGAAAACTGGCACGTTAATCATACATAAGTAGACTTCGGATCGATATGCACTAAAAAACGGCAAAATATGCCTGCAAATATGCTATAAAAATCACGAAAATATATGCACTGAAAATATGCAGATATGCACTAAAGATTGTAAATATGCACCAATCAAAAGCTAAAATTAAATGAGGAATTTTATTATCTTTAGAGAAAAAAGTTGTATTACTTGAACCACATATACTTGGTGTATAACTATAATGCATTCATGCTACAATACACAACTGTGTAGTTTCCGGTGTTTTCTTGCAAAAACCTGCATTTGTCGGTTAAAACATCACTGTACATCGAAAAGTTCCTTCCGTGTCACGGGTCGTTAAGGGACAGTATTTCAAGAAAGCAATGTTACTTGCCAATAAATCTGAAATTCGTGCGTCGTTGTTCCCAGGAACACTTTATTTACATTAAACAAGAATTTCATGCCTGGATTTTTCGCGTCCATTGAATGTGAGTTTCGAAGGAATGCTTGTCCGATTGGTCTTGGTGGCGTCTGTTTCGTTATTGAATCAAATATCTCAAATGTACTGCAAAGTCCTAATTATCGCTCTTCTAATCTTATGATCTTTGAAATTGAACTGAAATGAGTATTGATAAACGTAAGGTTACTTTTAATGTTTTCAGTTCCCTAAGCGTCCAAGGCTTCTTGAATACATTTCGTTTCTTCGAGTTCAAACAGCTCACAGTCAGTATGTGAAATTAAAATGCATCTTTTATATATATATATATATATATATATATATATATATATATATATATATATATATATATATATATATATATATATATATATATACAAATAAAAGAATGCGCCAAGTATCTGTGAATCTAATCTAATTTAAATAAAATAGAGTTTGTTTGTGTGTTTGTCTGTCTGTCTGTCTATGTGCGGCCTGGAGACCAGACGTGTGGTCCGAAAGTTACCAAATTTTGGTTAGGGGTACCTTGTCCCAGGCCCCAGATCAAGACGAAGCCCTTTTTTCAAATTTCAAACCGGGGGGCCTCAGGGGGCGTTTACCGGAACCGGCTTGGAAACCAGACAAATTGACCGAGAGTTACCAAATTTAGTCACGTATACCTTGGTCCCAGGCTCCAGACCAGAGTTAAACGTTTTTGCCAAAATTCGAACCAGGGGGGTCTCATGGGGGTGTTTACCGGGACATGTAAAAGTAGTAGAAAATGACCGATATTAGTCTCGAATTCATAGTTTTCGCGGTTGCGGAAATCAATGGTGAAACTCCGATCGCATTAACTTCCAAATTCACGCTATTCGGCTCCGTGCCGAAGTCAGCGGGGGGTGGGGTGGGTGAGATACTGAGACATATAAAAGTAATCCAAAATTTCCGATATTGGTGTCAAATCCATAGTTTTCGCGGTCGCTGAAATCAATGGTGACACTTCCATTAGGCAAATTTAGTTACAATTGCATGCGGGCCGGGAGTCAGCGGGGGGGCAGGGCATACCGAGACATGTAAAAAATAGCCCAAAATGACCGATATTAGTATCAAATTCATAGTTTTCGCGGTCGCTGAGATCAATGGTGATACTCCCACAGGCGCTGACTACCAAATACAGCCCCCGTGCGAAGCATGGGTATATTCAACTAGTAAAGCATAAATATACTCAGAGAAAGAAATAAACATTTCTGGCTTAAAAGCATATAATAAAACCTGCCTAGCAAAACTGAACGGGACTCGCAAAAATTTTCGTTAAATGTTCTTGAGTTAGCGAAGATAGATCTATGCTTAAAAAATAAGAAAGGCACATACATACAATGAACATCTGAGATAAAATGTTGTACCTAGTCCTACCGTATTCAATTACAGCATTTATTTGCTACGAATTAATACACATAAAACTTACAGTGAAAGAATGCCTACATACGGTTTCGGGTGCAATGCTTTTGCGCACACTTTCTTCCAGCTTATCATTCCATGCAGATAAGAAGCAAAACAAATAATCATTTTAATGCTTTTGCGCACAAAAGGGTATGCAACGTTGCCAATTCATTCTTTGATCTTAATATACAATATATTTTGTAGGTTTTTTTTTTTTTTTTTTTGCAAAACAAGACAGGACTCATTTGATTAAATAAAATAAACTAATTTATTAAATTACCTAAGTAACTCCAACTACCTTACTTTCTTGGCTTCTTCAAACACACTAATTCACTTATCTAACAGAATACATAGCGAGACAGCAAGTGGTTCCTGATTGGTTACCGCCAGCTGGCGGCAGCCAATCCCGTGACAGCTTCCAAAAGAGAACTACAAAAATGAACTTTTAATTAACGACTTTCACTGGCAGTAGCTCGTTAATTAAAAGTTTGTTTTTGTAGTTCTCTTTGGGTAGCTGTCACGGGATTGGCTGGCGGTAACCAATCAGGAACCACTTGCTGTGTCTCTGGAACTTGTTAACTACCAGATATGAATATATATACTGGAGGATACTGAGAATAATTGTAATCTGTTTGAAAGTGAGACGACAGTATGGATTTCGAGATATCAACTACGAAGAAAGGCGCACCATGCGTAATAATGGGAGGTTATAAATATCGTCGTTTCCGTGAAGGAAGAGAAGGATCAATATGGAGGTAAGTTAAAATAGACTTACTAAATTGGTGAGAGCAGAAACTTTTGTTCATCTCAGGTTGCTTTGTGAACAATTTTAATTTCTACAGACTATGTTGACGTTTATAATCCTTGAGTTTAAACGTAGCTTACTGTGCCTCTCGACTGGCTAAAGTAAGGTAATGAAGCAGTGGATGTAAACTAACTTGATACTCTAAGATTTTCGAACATTTTCGGTTTTGAATACATTTTCATACAAAAGTAGCAGAATTAATCTATAGACCTTTTAGTGAGGCACCTACTCACTATTGCTCCATCTACTAATGATTGATTACTTACACCAAACCATTAATTTTGCAGGTGTACCTTGAAAACATGCTCGGCTACAATTGAAGTTGATTGTACTGAAAGCAGGGTATTACAGAAGGGAGTGGAGCATAATCATCAGGGGAGTATTGAAAATGTTAACAGGCATTTGTTGAGGGAAAACTGTAAACGTCGTGCTGTAGAATGCCTTGACGAACGGCAAAATAAAGTTATAAGAAAGGAGATTTCAAAAATGACAAGCTTGAACAAGCTTGATCATAAGGTTATGAAAACATGCAGAGAAGCAATGTATCGATCTCCGAAGAAGAAAATGCCCAGTTAACCAAAAGATATCACCGAAGCTATTCAACAATTAAAAGAAAGAACGAACGATATAACTATGGCTGGAGAAAGGTTTCTGTACGTCAATGAAGCAGCGCAGATAGTCCTTCTTACATGCAATGAAAACATCAGGTATGTGTTCCTTTTTAGCTGTTGTTGATTTTGATGTTGTTGTTTGATGATTTTGATGTTGTTTTTATATAGTTGTTTCTATATAGGCCTAGTGAAGAAAATGTTTCGCTTCTATGTGTTCTTTATTCTTATTCGGTATTATTATTCCTTTATTCTTTTTTCATTTCAGGTTCTGGTATGATTTCCAGGACATGGAATTGTTTGCTGACGGGACATTTGCATATTCTTCACGACATTTTGCCCAGCTATATACCATTCAGGGTTATAAGAATGGATATTATGTTCCCCTATGCTTCGCGTTATTGCCAAAAAAAGATAAACAGACTTACAAAGATATGTGGAAGACGGTTATCAGTTTAGACGCAAGAGTGACACTCAGATATATTTACACAGACTTTGAAAATTCTCCCATAGAAGCTATCAGAGTGATGTTCCCAGACTGTGATATTCGTTGTTGCGGGTTCCACCTAGGTCAAGCATGGTGTCGAAAGATACAAAGTGATAGCGATCTCCGTAGTGCCTATTTAGATTCAAAGTCACAGTTAGGTATGTACCATTATGATTTGTGCCTTAGTTACTTTTCTTTTCGGTTTTATAGTTACTTCTTTAAGCTGTGGACTTTTGAAATAACTCTACTATCATGACATTAGATTATGTCTTCTAAATATGAATTTGTGGCTACTACTCTAGGCAAGACTACTATAGGAAATTTAAGTTGTCAACTATCCATAAAAAAGTCAACAATGTTGAACTCAATTTAATTTCTATGCTTTTTAGGTTCTTGGCTAAAGACACTTTTTGGACTCCCGTATTTATCTCCAAAGCAAGTACCAGATGCCTTTGCTGATCTGATTTCGGTGGCACCTGACACCAAAGGATTTAGATTTTCATATTATGTGCTGAACAACTACATCGAAGATAATTACAGGTAATATTGCAAATCAGAAATAACATTCTGGTTTGATAAATGTAAAAGATATAATGAAGTTTGGGGGCAATAACAACCCTGTGGCTTACACCCGTCCCGATCTGGGAAAAAACACTTAGTTTTAACTATTAAAGAATGATAAATATCAAAATTAAAGAGGTAGAGGGTCTCCAGCCAAAGTAATTAAAAACTGTATAGTATATAGGCTAGAAGCATTCTCGTTTGAGAAATTAAAGGCATGAATATAGAAATAGCGCACAGAAATAGTAAAGTATTATATGAAATGAGATCCGAAAATTAGTTTCTACTTTATAGCAGTTCTGGAAATCAAAATATTATTTCAAAATAAAAAAATTAAACGGTGATAGGATATGATATTCATGATTACCTTTTCTTTTCAGGTATCCTCCAGTGATGTGGGCTTGTGAACCATCTCCAGCACCTAGGACAACAAATGGACCAGAATCTTTCCATCGTCACTACAACAGCTAGTTCTATTCTAGTGAAATCATGAAATCATACAGGTACTTTCAAAACTCCACACACAGCGAAGTTTCGAGAATGAAATATCTTAAAGTTGTAGGACACAAATTTCAAACACTAAAGTTGTAAAAAATGTACCATACAGCAGAATTGAATATAATAAATATTGGGCAGCAGAATTGAATATAATAAACATTGGGCAGCAGAATTGAATATTTCTTTCG
The DNA here is from genome assembly GCF_964235325.1 of Thermobia domestica. Taxonomy (NCBI): domain Eukaryota; kingdom Metazoa; phylum Arthropoda; class Insecta; order Zygentoma; family Lepismatidae; genus Thermobia; species Thermobia domestica. The sequence continues at coordinate 242,868,297 of NC_137455.1, read as the reverse complement.
TATCTTTCATATTTACCCTTATTCTCTACAGTATTGAAACTGTGCGCAACTGCATGATTTGCTTAAGCATGATTATATTGAGATTTGGCAACGTCGCATTTAAAAACTGTGCGCCAAACCACGATTTTATACTTTTCGATCAGCTGTCAATCAACTACAGATTATCGTAGATCTTTGGGAGAAAACTGTGCGCAAACGAGGTGCACCCTACGGTTTCAAACGCCAAGACAAAAAGTAGATGTTATGCCCTTTTCAGCGCTCCTCCCTCTACTTTTGGCTTTCTTTTGATCTATTGTGTATATCATGTTAATTGTTCCATGTCTCTAGACCAGCTAGAGAACGAGTTATTGGTATTTGAAAATAAGTATGTAAATTGCACTTTGTTCAAAAACTCGCACGATATTTAGCGCCTTATATGGCGGTAGACTAAAAGTAACAAGTAAACGAAGACTTTTACAGACACACGTTCCGCCTAATCAAGAGAATTTAACACGTTTTTTAACCTTTAAATTCATGGGACTGTGAAATATTTCGTTTAAAATAAATTTCCGTTTAATAAGGAGCCTATTGAAGGCAGTTGTTATTGTATTAAAAGCATGTATTTAAAAAATCTTATATTCTTGTTTAAAAGAAAATATATTCACTTGAAATTACTTCTTGTATCCAATTATATGTAAATCCTAGAATATTTTATTCTAGCGTAACATTGTCCGTTTCAAACGGCAATAATTTAGAGTGTATAATATTGATACTTTAAATGGAATAAAGTGATTTGAGCGAGACACGGAGCATGAATGGGAAGAAGGTAAAGTTATCAAAAACATAACAAAGACTTAGAAGGAAAGTTACCTTTCAAGAAATCGAGGTACGTATCAAAGCAGCACAAGCTTATACTTAAAACTCTCATAAACTCCTTAAAGAAAAACTTAAGAACTTATCTCCTTATCTCAGAAAGTAACTGCTGTGACAAGTTTTAAATTCTGTAAAGCAAACATTTTAATCAATTTAGAGCTAATTTTAAAAAAAGGTTGTTCATTTCTCCCGAAATACATTTTTCAACGGTTTCTTTGGAATGAACTCTGTCGAATATGAAAAAAAAAAAAAAAAACAATCTGGGTATTTCGTAGTTGTATAAACTTCTTACCAGACTTGAAACAGCTATGAAAATATAAGAAGAACAAAACATAGAGTGCTGCTGAAGTCTGAGCATTTGCTGTCGAACAAAATAGAAATGTCCTCTTCTGAAAACGAGCTTCCTTTCTTTGAAAATATTTGTTTAGCATACACTTTGCAAACTATATTTTCTTCTTGAATTGTTAACATCTCTCAACTTCAATCCATTGTTTCAAAAGATAACTTCTAGATTTTTCTGACCCATTTAGTTGCAGTGCGATATCTTTTTCCAATTTTTGTCCACCCAAGAAAAAAATTTGTACTATTAAAATCACCAAAACAGGGTCATTTCAAAATTTCGGCCACTTCGATCACCTAGTGTGACACCTTCAAATTTGAATTTTAACTAGCTCTGAATTTTGACCAATTTACGTCCATTTTTGTCCACCCAAGAAAAAAATTTCTTCCATTCTAATGAACGAAGGAGGGTCATTTCAAAATTTGTCCACTTCGATCACATGTAATGCGACATCTTCAAATTCGAATTTTAACAAGCTTAAAATTTTGTTAGATTTTTGCGCATTCATGTACCACAAACAAAACGTTTTGTAGCATTAAAATAAATGAGGGAGGGTCATTTCAAAAATTAGCCACTTTGATTACCTATTGAGTGACATCTTCAAATTCGAATTTTAATTAGCTCAGAATTTTGTCCAATTTCCGTACATTTTTGTACCATCATAAAAAATTGTACTCTCTGAGACTCAAATTAAGAAAGGAGGGCCATTTAAAAATTTTGGCCACTTCGATCACCAGCAGTGTGACATCTTTAAATTTAAATTCTAACTAACTTAGAATTTTCCCTATCTTTTGTAGATTTTTGTACCACCAACATAGTTGAAACTCAAATTTGAAAATGTGTCACTACAGATGATCCAAGTGGCCAAATTTTTAAATGACCGTCCCTGGTTTATTTCAATGGTACATAATTTATTCTTGGTGGTACAAAAATGTTCAAAAATTCGACACAATTCTGAGCTAATTAAAATTTGAATTTAAAGATCTCGCACTACAGGTGATCAAAGTAGCCGAAATTTGAAATTGCCCTCCTCAGTTTATTAGAATGGTGCAAAACTTTTTTCTTGGGGTGGACAAAAATGGACAAAATTCTGAGCTAGTTAACATTCGAGGATGTCGCACTACAAGTGATCGATGTCACCGAAATTTTGAATTGGTCCTCCTCGTTTATTTTAATGGTACATTTGTTTTCTTGGGTGAACTAAAATGGGACAAAATTCTGAAGTAGTTAAAATTCAAATTTGAAGATGTCACGCTACAACTAAATCGAAATATTTTTCTTTTGGTATTCTTATACTGTCACAGGACCACACAATTTACGAAGAGTGGGTGACGTGGAAATTTTATTGTAGGCAATTTGACACCGTTATTTATATCTTCTTCCAAAAAGATGACAGTCATGCATCATACCGAAAGGATAAATCACTCACCCCTTTCTTATTCTAATTTCACATGACCTTGGAAGATATTCCAAACAAACAACAATGAACCATTTCAAGATCTTGAGTCTATATTAGAAACTTGAAATTCCATTTATGAGGATTGTTGTTGGACGTTAAAAATTTTCAATTTGGTTGTTTCTTTAAATATGCATTTATATGCATTAACGACATAAACATGCACTAACCTCCAAAATATGCACATATATGCACTATAAAACTCTGCTATTTTACTCCAAAACACCTGAAACGAATTTCTGTTTCAAGAGCATATCAATATCGCATCAGGAAAAAAACATGCAAATATGCAAAAATCCGAAGTCTATACATAAGGTATACACAATAAATTCACACACCACGACAGGAATCTTGGGCAACTCAGGAACACGAACTCCTAAATCCCAGTAAAATTATTGTTTTTAATTATTCTTTTGTGACTCGAGGCCCCCGGGCATTTGTCCCCTATTCCCCCTCCCTGTCGCCGGCCCTGCAAACTCGTAAACCATTATTAAACATAAATCATGTGAGTTATACGGCAAAGAAATCCATGTGTTAAGAAAAAGAATTACTCGAAAACATGGTATTTTGATCCAAGCCCATAGCTAGGAAATGGCCAACGCAGTGGAGCCCGCACCCTGCGACAATCCTCAGCTCCTTTGACTGAAATTCTGATTTCTTTTTTAAACAAATATATGTTTCAAAAAATTAGTAGTCAATAATTCTTAAAGTTATTTTCTTGGAAAAACACCATTACAGAATTTACATAAAATCGGTTTAAAATTGCAAAATTCATATCAAGAAACTGTTCTACTCATTATCTGTTTATTATTGGTTAATTTGCAATCAAATATTTCTCCGGATTTAACAACAAATATACAATACCTTCACCAGCTGTGCTTATTAGCAACCTCTGTCATATTGCACTACAAGGTTATGCTATCGTTCTTTGACGTAACAAATGAATGTCACGAAAATACAGCAAAGAACTCGTTTCTGATTGGTTATTAATTTCGGCATTTCTTTGATCTAACAACATATATTGTTGGCAAGCAATAATTCCATTGTTGAAAACAGTAAATTGAAACTTTTAGTTAAATATTATTTTATAATGTAAAATGAATTAAAATATAACCATATTGAATTAGAAATGAGTAGTTATGTGCAGATATACTGAATTTAGACCGAAATCGTTTAAAATAAAGATATTTTATATCTGAAATTAGGCCTATTATACTAACGTACAGGCCTTTACAAATTGTTAGTACTTTTATTTCATAGTGTTGTTTTAAAACTCTTATATAGCTCACACACGAGCGATAAGCTGGTTTTTCTTATTGTTCATTTACAGAATGAGCAAAGATCATCCCACATGCAGTGTTGAATTCAGGGGTGCCCCGGGGGACATTTCCCCCGGAGATAAAAAATCCCTCCCCCCGAAGACACATAAGAAAATTCACAAGATATTAATACCGGTATGATTTTCTCCAACATATCCATCCAGCATTACCCCCCCCCCCCTCCGGAGAAAAGTTTCTAAATTCAACACTGCTCACACGGATTTTTCGCAGACCGTCAACTTGGCGGCGCAAAACTGGGGGAGGGGGGCGCGGAAGCGTAAAATCACATTTTTTTCTTTAGGAAATTTTCACGAATTTTTTGCGACCTTAGTTTTCAAGGTATCATATTGAAATTTTGCATACGTATTCTGTGGACCTTTGACTATTTTTCATGGAAATATGAAATTTCCATGCTACGAACCCGTCATCACTAACTCAGCATATATTTCACTATATTGTAATTGAACAGTACTATACATCAGTCACGAACAAAGGCGTCCACAGAAAATTTCGCAGGGAAGGTGAAGAATACAAGCTTCCTTAATAAGTATAAACTTTTAATTTGAAAGCATAACTTCCTATTATAGAAATTATTATTAACCTATGCAATTTTCCAGAGTAGTCGACTGACCCTTCGAACCCGTCTGTGGACGCCCATGGTCATAAATATCGTGAGGAATTATGTATTTTATTAATACCCAACCCCCTTGCACGTAACTAAAAGATACAGTCTTTAATGGTCACACAGGCCTACATGAAAGAATAGTTAGGCCTATCTACATACTTATTGCAAACAGTGTATCACAAAAATTCAGTAGGCACACCTTTATGGCTCTACAAAGTTACGTGTTTTCATTACTAACAATTCAAAGTACTCACAAAGCTGAACACAAACAGAAAAATAAATAAAAAATAAATACATAAATAAAAGATAAATAAAAATAGACAAATTTATAATTTCGCTGTTGTCACAAGCTAAAATTACAAGCCACACGACGTGTGATCCCCCTCTCACACGCAAACCTAAAACAGCACAATCCTGATTCGTATGTATTCTAAAATAACTCTTAATGCTTCATATATTTTTTAATAACTGCATATGCATAATCTATCTTTACTTACCTCCTTAATCCTCAACCTCTTAAATGCAGCTGCCGGATCACAAGGTCCAAAATACACGCGTAGCACGTTTAAATACCACACAATTTCACACAAGCACACATCAATGCGGCGTAGCTAACGTACATATTATAGCACATGTGCTCCATAGAACGTATATGGTTAGCGCGTGTGCGTACGATGCACGTAGTCCAGGGTTCGATTTCCTGTGGACACTCAAAAGTTTTGGTGTTGGCCCAGATAGTATGGAGAGGACAATTATGGAGCTAAATGTATTAAGAAGTAGCGGACTTCGGTCTAGAAAGCCGGCATTAACAACTTTAGGTAGGCCCGGGTCCCAAAGGTTTTGTCGTGCCAGCAGTGGCGTGCGGTGGTTATGCAACCAGGGAACAGGTCGACGAAGATAGGAAATATTGTGTAACAAAACAACGGAACTGAAGTAAATGAGCACTAATAAAATTTTGCTTTTAAGAAATCAGAAAATTTTGTTTGTAGCTGATTTTTTTTTAAAGAACAGTAGTACATGCAGTAGCGGAATTTGGTGTGAAAACTAGGGAGAGGGGAATGCCATTACTTCAAATTGGTAGTCAAAAGATCAAATATCTATAAAAAGCATAGGCAATTAATCGTGTGTCGAAAAAGGACTGCCTCCACTGAGTACAAATGCATGTGGAATCCACACAGTTTTTTGATTCCACATAGAAATACACGCATTAACTAAAATTCCACACATTTTGTGGAATTCAACACACATTCGGAACTCTTCTAGCAAAAATACTCAACTACCGTTCAGCCTTTATATTAATCACGTGACTATCAAAACGGGATGCAGGGGCGCAGCCCCGAGCGAATTCTCGAAATCGAGCAGCCGTCGAACAAAACAAGTGTGTTAATTAGAAAATGGTCCCGATTTCGCTCCAGCTCAATTCATGGGCAGCACTAAATGACAAAAGAATATGAAGAAAGTATGCGCAGCCCAAACCAGAAAGCTAGATAAACGAAACCTGGAAGAAAGGAGAGATCTGGGGGCGAAGTCTCCAGCGGCCAAAGCTATTTTGTATATAAATAAACCGGCTAAATGGCTAGGAATACAGCAGAACGTAAATTTTCCCCCGAGTACAAATTCCCGGTTTTTCATCAAAATTCCGACTTTTACAGAATTAAAGATTTCCCTGAATTTTCCCGGTTTTCCAGGTGAGTGGCCACCCTGGGAATCGAAAGGATATCCTTTTCAATGGACAAGATATTCTTTTCTTCTACCTTTTCTTCTTGTACGTATGATTTTATCTATGTAAAACGTCTTTGATAGCGAAACAGGTTGTAATTCCTCTCTATAAAATCCCACAGAGCACATCACAGCCAGTGGACGTACATATTAGATCCAGAACGTCCAGTTTTAGTACATTGACTTATGCGTAACATCCATTGGTGGTCCATATTACGTTCGGCAATGGATATCCACATTCTGAACTTGAGTGGACGGTCCATTGGATGTCCATATTACGTTCAGAAGTGAATATCCATTTTCTGGACTTCAGTGGATGGTCCATTGGATGTCAATATTTAATCCACGAATGAAACGTCCATGGACCTACATGATCTGGATAAAAAAGGGACGTACGGAAAACAACATTCAATTGTTAATGACGGCACATGCGCAGATCCTTGCACAGTGCAGTCTCAGCCGGTTTGAATTGAGTGGTTGATTAGAAGCGTAGAAATTTCAGTAATATTAATACTTTTAGTTCTATGTTGGAGTGAAGAAGCAATCTTTTCTTTTTGCAGATAGGAATTGAGTTTTTGTACTAAAAACGGGAATTAGGTTGCAGAGAACGTCATTCGCATCGCGTTGACAAATTTTCTTTCGTCCGTTTACCACATGAAACTCTTCTTTTTTTTTTTTCGATTATTACCAGAATATGAGATTAAAAAAACCTAAATGGTTCTTTTTATACAGAAAACTAACAATACTAATATTTCTTACATATCAGTATTATATGATTTTTTTTAAATGAAAAACGGACAGAATGAATTTTGACTTTTCTATTTGTCCCTATCCTTCTGAGTAGAGAGAATGCTGTGGCGCAACTAAAGGGCCTGCAGGGCCCGCAACATTGAGAGGCCCACAACAGACAGAGGCCCATTTCAGTTTCAAAGTTAAACTTTATAATGTTAAGATGTTAAAAATTATGTGATGTTCCAACTATATATCATTTTTACCTATAAAGACGGTAACACCTGAGCGATTATTTAGTAAATTAAATGCCAACAAAACTTTTGCTGACCAGCGAAAACATTATGACCACTCACTACTTTTTGAACGAAATCATCGGGCTGAGATAAGAGCTACAAGGCATAACACAACCGCGCGCCAAACACAAGAATCTCACTCGATTAGTCAGTGTGGTGCTTGTACCTTGAATGGGGAAGACGACGATATATCAGGGTGACTAAATGGCTGGGAGCTTCATTTCGCAAACAGCGCGACTTGTCGAGTTTTCGCGATCTGCCGTGCTTATGTATTTCAAAGATGGGAAAGGACAGTGAAACCAGCATCGAACCAAACAACAAAAAGTGGGACGACCACACCTCATTAAAAATGTCGGATGTCGTAGACTCTCGAAGTTGGTACAGCAGAATAGACGAAAACTATAGCACAATAATAATAATAATAATAATAATAATAATAATAATAATGAGCATTTTTTTGCATATGAGCAAGTTGTGACTCACTAGATAGAACAGAAAGTCAAAAATGTTCTCTGTAAATTTTACGTGACTCATGAATGTTGAAAGAGGGGTCCGTTTAACATTTTTGCGGGGAGGCCCATTCGTCCTTACTTATGCTACTGAGAGAATGTAAAGTAAAATAAATATATACGCAGATGTAAATATGTTTATATAAACTCCTGGCGCAACAGTCCCTTGTGATCTGAGTCTGCAGCGGGCTTATGTTAGTGATAAGCACAACTACACCCAACGTCGCTGGCTGTCTAGATTTAAGTCCGCTATCTTTTAGTTTCCCAACTTTTCTCTCGATATTTGGTCAATACAGAAATGTTTGAGTGCTACACCGGGAATTAAACCCTGGACGATGCACACCGTATCACTTTCGCTAATCATTTGGTAAAATTCACGTTAGGGTGGTACTGAATTATTTTTGGAATATGCCATTTCTCATAAGGTAAAGTTCAAAAGTATTGTGACAATTAAAAAGCTCACTATCAACCACGTATTCTTATCTAAAAGTTTTCGAGATATGTGTCAAAAATGGTTGAAACACTTGAAGTTAGTTTAGTAACTTGAAGAAGATAGTGGACTTATACATACATGATTAGAATTGCTCCAATTTTTATTTTTATTCTTCTTTCTCGTAATGAAATACAAAATCATAATTTCAACCATTTTAGTACATTTTTCATAATTTGAAGCGCGAACAGCCGGTTTCTTTCCTTACGTTTTGAACTTGGGATTTATATTCTCCTTGTCACTTATCGTGAAAGTCATATAATGACATGGGTCCCAAAGCTAGAATATATTATGCGACAGAGGTAAATTTTTTTACTTCATCTCTCAAGATCTGTTAAATTTGACATTTATTGAATGATATCGGTTTTATAATACGAATAAATTTTTCGCAATAAGGTGCGTATAGTGGTCGTGAGAAATGACAAAAGCTACCACTGACCTTTATAGTTTGACTCATGCTTTTTCGATCATGGTATTCCTCTTAAATTTTGTAAAGGACAGTATCATTTTAATTATCTTAACCTAATTTCCTAAAGCATCTCATTCGTTCGCTAAAAGAAAGATTTCTATTTTTTATGTATAAGAATTCAGGGAATGCAAATTTATTCAAAATTCCTTTACAATTAAAGTCGCCTAAACAGATATTCCTTCGAGATTTCTGTATTTTGAAAACAAATTCACGACTTCAGTTCTTTGTATTTACTTGTTTGCATGTTTTTTATATCAATTCTGTATGATCAGTTCCCAGAATTATTTTAGTTCCCCGGTAAATCCATTTATAACAAGCTCCAAATACTGCTACAATTTTAATGTGGTTTCAGGAGAATCTGCATATCTCATCCTTTTGTTACTCTTTATATATTCATCTACTACGTAAACAAACATCAATGAAAGAAAGAGGTTGAGAGCTAACGTGTGCTCCGTGAGGAACGTTGTCATTCCTTTCACTGATATATCTAGAGAGTCTAGTGTTGCCACGAGACGAAACGAGACAAGACGAGACTTCTGGCTGTGTCGTCTCGTTTAGAAAAGATGTGCCCGTCTCGCCTCGTATCGAATGGTTCTATCTCGTCTCGTGGGAACACCAGAAAGACTGAGACCCACAAAAAGAGCTGTTATACCAAGTGGTTAAAATTACAACTTTTAACCAAGTTTGGTTAACAGAGCACAACACGCAACACGACTGCAATCTTCCAGCAACGACTGCTTAGTTTCGACTAAACCCGTAATTACTTCGATAGGAACATTTGTCAATACCGTTAGTACAGTCGAAAGGCAAGATTTCCCCATTTATTCTGATATCCTTTTTTCAGAACCCCTGGCGCCACTTTAACAAATAAGGAGGCCTATGTAATTTTCCCATTTAAAAAATTGTTTATCTTCGAATAACGTCGTAAAAGGATAAAAAAGATAAATTTTATTGTCAAATCAGAATCTTTTCAAAACTCAGTATCAAGAAAGGCTGACACGTCTTGGTTCGAAACGAGAAAGACCATGAAACAATAGTTAGTTACTGATAAAATTGCCACTTCTACGCGTACTTGTACTTCTATAACAGGATTTTTATATGTAGATATCTCCACCAGCCCCCGGAATAAAATCTTCTGAAACACTGATCTCAATGAACGCTTTACATTGTGTTTGAATCTGAAGCACTATCCCAAAATAATTAAACTTGAATCGATTGAAAAATGGAAGTGAAAGCTGTTTGTAAGAATCATTTTAAAAAATGCTTTAGGTATTCCCTGGTCTTTGTAGGATTTGAAACATTGGATCATTTGGATCATTTGAAATAATAAAAGATGGTATACACTTCGAAGGCAAATAATTTATTTCGAGTTAATAAATTTTTAAACAAATTCAGAAACTGTGTTTGTATTTTTCGAGACAGGAGACGAGACATTTCACGAAACGCGTATTGTATCGTGTCTCGCTTCAAAGAGTCCTGTCTCGTCTCGTTGCAACACTAAGAGAGTCTTACGCATTCTCTTTCCAAGAAAATGAGCTAGAAACTTGAAAAGCACATTCAGTCAATTATCATAGAATATACTATGGGCATAGCCACTGATGTGTAGAAGGTGACACAGGCGGAATTTGTTTTTGGCGAGTTGGAGCCGTGGGGCTCCATTATTTGGATTGGAAACAGCGGTTCAAAAATATTTTACATTTAGCATACATACATATACACATATATATATATACGTACACACACACACGTACATGTGTGTTACATATACTTTAATTAATGTGTGGACCTAAGGACAAGGTCCGGTTCGCTCGCCCAAAAACCGCCTCTGGGAGGTGGATTGGAAGCGCACCACTGAAACATATAATAATCTAATCGTAATCTATTTCGTTTGTTTAAAATGGAATAGACCTAAATACAACTTTTTTTAAATGTTCTTCTGGATATTCGATAGCGTGATCGCTCATATCAAAAAATGAGAGAATTAGTGCTCTGACAATCTGGTAGAAATACAACATGCCATATATACATTACTGTGATTACATTGCTATTTATTCAATGATTATTTTGCTTAGAGCTTTCTTACTCTCCAGGGTACTCTTCAAGGGTATACAATTACTCTTCACTTATGTCGCGAAAAAATATTCAGCTTGCAAATTTATTTCGAGAACTTCTCATTCCCTAATACATGTTTATTCTCTCAATTTGTACGTACAACCGACAAACTTACACAGAATCTCAACAGAGTTCAAATGTGAGGTGTCTGTTGTGAAACACAGGTCAGTTATATGGGAGGGGCTTTTAGAGTGCAATTCTAGGAACACTGTGGGCTTTTAGAGTGTAATTCTAGGAACGCTGTAGGGGCCCATCCCGCTCCACCTGACAAAAAAAAAAAGAAAAGAAAAAAGAAATCTGGCGGCACACAACTAATTCACACTGGTTACAAAGCAGGAACAACAAAGTTCTGAATGAAATATGTTTATTTTTTGCACTATTCCATTTTCCGAACAATAACATTTACCCATGACTTGTTAGCCCTTCCACCACAGCCACCATGAAAACAAATTCAATCGGAATTTGGACAGCTCGTTTTATCTCCAATAATTATCGTTTGACCCCAACGCATAATGACGTATTACACACAATTTGGCTAGGGCTTGTTAGCCCTTGATAATCGACATGTACCATTCCATAGATATCTCAATCGTAAATGAGTGTGCCAAGTTTGATTAGTTCGTGGTAGAAAATATGGCAGATAAAGTTGACTGTATATTTAATAATGGAGAAATCCAACGATTGTTTATTTAACAATAGTGGCCTTCAACAATGAAACTAACAACAATATGTGGAATCCACACGTACCATTCCCTAGATATTTCAATCTTAAATGTGTGTGCAAGGTTTGGCCAGTTTCTGGTAGGAAGTATGGCAGATAAAGTTGATTGTTCATTTAACAATGGCAGCCTCTAACAAGGAAAGTAACAACAATAGGTGAAATCGACACGTACCATTCCATAGATATCTCAATCGTAAATGAGTGTGCCAAGCTTGGTTAGTTTGTGGTAGAAAGTGTGGAAGATAAAGTTGATTGTTTATTTAACAACTAGCAGCGTTCACCCCGCTTCGCTGGGGTCACCCCGGAACGCAATAAACTTTGTTACTTAGATAATTTTTACTTTTTCGCTTTCAAGTGATATGATAAAAACCATAGAAGATTGCAGTAAATGTTAACATTATATCGCCTGTCATTTATGTTAACCGCCGAGTGACACGGTCATGTGGGTTGCATATAAATACGGTTAGATTTAGCTATGATGAGCTAACAAAGGATTTCTACGTTATGGACACTTGAATGGTCAATTATCTCAAGACACTGGTAATTGAAAATTAAAGTGATATGATAAAAACCATCTAGGGTCCAAATCTTAATAACCCCCCAAAAATGAAAGAAATTGGTTCAGCCGTATTAGCGTGATGAGCTAACAAAGGATTTGTACGTTCTCTTTTATATATATAGATGGTGGCCTTTAACAATGAATCTAACAACAATATGTGAAATCCACACGTCCCATTCCCTAGATATTTCAATCTTAAATGAGTGTGCAAAGTTTGGTCTGTTTCTGGTAGAAAGTACGGCAGATAAAGTTGATTGTTTATTTAACAATGGTAGCCTCTAACAATGAAACTTATAACAATATGTGAAATCGACACGTACCATTCCCTAGATTTTGTAACGTCCATTAACCAGATTATATGCTTTTTTGCTTAATTTTTGAATTGTTTATTTTATTTTTGATTGTTTTAATTTTATTAGTTGTGTATGTTAACATTGGTGACGGTAGCGCCATCTATCGTTTTAGACACAAACTATTTGGACGTTATGAATAACCTTAAACAGAAAAATCATGAAAATGAAAAAAGCCAAAATTTCCAAAATTCTCGTTTTTTTCCCAAAAAAAAGCCGGCTTTTTATGTGCAAAAATCCATCGATTCAAAAAAGCCGGCTTTTTTTCATCTCTACTAGAAATTGATGCTGTTACCCATTTCGAACATTTTTTTTAAAATCACATAGTTTCTAACGTATTAAAATTTAATTTCTTATATGTAGTACGAAACGTAAAGAGTTGTAAATTTTTATAACTGTTCTCAAAGTGGATTTGTGTACAGCAAAGGCAGTTTTGTAAGTTTAACAAAAAGTCCAAAATAAGCCTCTTAAAAACAGCTTTTATTTGTAAAAGAATAGAGAATGATCACTTTCGGTTGTTGCAATAGTCTGCAAGCAGCATGATAAAATTTCAACGTACCAAGCATCAACAATTGTTTCTCTTATTTGTAAATAAATAAATAAATAAAGGAAGCTTGATAAGGTGAGTGTAGGAGCGCCGAATTATACTTCGCCCCTGGCGCCGAAATTTCTTGCTACAGCTCTGTTTTTCATCCACCTTCTAAATATTTGTATTGTTTACTAAGACTGATATTCCTCATTATTGTAATATATATATGTAGTGTAAAACATATTTCACTTTTAATATTCCCCTTTACCGGACGCAAATTCTTATTAACTAATACACTGAGAAAAGTCCGTTATCCGGACAGCGGTATATTGTACAATTATACGGAATCATTATGTTTACTACAGAAATCTGCACGCAACATACGTTATCCATATGCTTCAGACTTTCCCCGCTTAGATGTTACATCATGCCGTTGCAGGATGTATGACATCTAACAGTCTTCCATATATCACATACGTATACGTATGTTACATACGCCAGTTGTATGTTACATGCGTATATCTATATGTGAGATCCTGACCACCTATATACAGTTCTTTCGTTCGTAAAGTACGTTTATTCGAAACATGTATGCGGAAAGTATGTATAAAATGTACTTTTTTCAATTATACATTTGCTGTACGTTAAGTCCTAAAACTACATGAGTTACACATGTAACCTTCGTTTTTACGTACGCCACATATATTTTTTCTTAGTATATGATTTCAAATACACCCTATGTCCGCCTCTTATGTTAGTGTATAAAATATAAGAAATTTACAGCATTCAATGTAAAGCCTACTGGAAAGCTTTTGACAGTAAGCAGACACTTTTGATCGATGTAAACCAACTTTTAAATTAACAAATGATTGATTCAAATGACTGGACCAAACCACATGTTCAAATTAAATATAACAATTTTTTTTGAAAAAAATAATTTAGTTAATTGTAAACAAATTAATTTAAGTTTTTGGCCAATGTAATGACTGTTAGTGGATATTCTACGTTTGAACGCATCGTTGGATGATTAACAGTTAATGAAAATATAATGAAACTAATTGTAAATCTGAAGTGAAATGATTCAAATAAAAGCGTATAGATCTAATTAAATATTACTAAAATTATTCCTCAACAATTTCTTAAAATTTCCTTAAATTGGGAATATTATTAACAAGTGTGCTGTCCATCGGCGATTAAGGGCGTGGAGGTAATTGCTGCCCCCACTTTTTTGGCTCTACACTATAACCTAATTACATGCCCCCTTACTATTAGTAGTGTTTTGTCCCCCTTTTTAGTGTTCATACCCAATTGCCGTCACTGGTACTTTCCATTGCAAGCGAATAGATCTGTTTTTTTTTTTTTTTTTTTTTGCGCAACTACAATTGATTACGGAAAGTAAGATAAATTTAACGCTTTATTAAAATTATTATAGTTATTTAGTATACTAAATATTAAATTTGTCTAAAAAAAAAGGTTTGCACGTGTATGTTACATGGGAACATAAGAAACTGCAAATAATAAAATGTGGGGTTGTTACAAATGATTGTAGCTGTTTCATGAATTTGACGTAGCTATGATATTTGGTATATTATCACGAAGCTTTACCATAATATAGACCTTAATTTATTTAATTTCGAACTTATAGTAGTCAAATTCGGTCCAAACATTAGATATTCACAACTCTCTGTTCTCCAATTCAACTCAGATTAGGTTATTTTCAAAGTTAAACTATTCTGAACGACTGGTTTGTTTAAATTTCACTACATGTGGGTACAAACATCCAACTGCTTATTAAAATTAACTGAGTTCAGATTTCTACTCAGCTACCCAATCTTAATTCAGATTTCTTTTTCAAATGAAGTTTAAACTGTTAACTCATTAAAGACACTTTGAACCAAATCCATTCGTTCGTTTAAAATTATTATTGTTATTATTATTATTATTATATTATTATTATTATTATTATTATTATTACATTTGTTTCACAAATTATGAACCAATGATTTGAAGCAATCTATGTCGGAAGAGATTCCATTTACTGGTTCAGAAAATAATCAGATTTGTTTGATTTTAAATTTTCATTTTTCTCAGTGTAAAGATCCGTCGAATTGTATGTTTTTAATATTCATAGTTCTTGTATTCATTGAATAAGACATATTTCACTGTAAAAAATCGTAGTTATAAGGAATAAAGCAGAAAGTAAAAAGAAAAATGTAAACAAACTTGTACGTTATAAGAAACTGAAAACAGTTAAATATCAATTAATTTCGAAGCTCTAGTAGTAAAAATGACACTAAAATAACACTATTAAGTAAGAAGTTGTGTCAATTATTATATAAATTCTTCTGACAGTGATGGACATGCTACTTATAAACATAATAAAACGATTAAGTTGAATTGATTTTGAATTTAACGTCCCTTTCAGTAGCGGGGCTATATGAGACGAGACCTACTGATTAACGTGGCATCCAAACCACATGAGCTCCCACCGGGAAGCGAACCCGGATCTCCCACGCCAAAGACACGTATGCTAACCGTTTAGCCACAGAGGAGCTCAGTAAAATGAGTGCGTTGTTCGTGAAAGAAATTACTTAAGTGTCAGATATTCATTATTATGTAATATTTTGTGGTAATAGACCTTAAGTTAACTAGGGATGCGCACGAGTCGAGACAAGTCTCGAATCTCGACTCGAATTCGAGTCGAGACACACTCTGTAAAATTCGAGACGAGTCGAGACAGACGTATTTCTCGACTCGAATTTTCGAGTCGAGACACGAGTCGAGTCGAGACTGCTCGTAAAAGTCTCGACTCGACTCGAATGTCTCGAAAATCTTTGTATAATTTTTAATATTTTTTTGAAGAAACTACTTACTCAGAAACAGTCTTGAAACTAATTCAAGTGAGCAGCCATTCATAGACGTAACTTAGAGGGGACAAGGGAGGCAACTGCCCCCACATTTCTGAAGTTTATTAGGATAGTCATCCAGTGTTATCTATGAACTGAGCTGAAGCGAACACAACACAATTTTGCTTAATTTTATGTTTTTGTTTCACAGTATTAAGGTCTTTAGGCGACTAACGAGGCCAAGAGAAAGGTGGGGCAAGGAAGTGAAAAAAACAGCGACCCTGCTCTGACAAAAGATACTAGGTTAAACCTTAGTCACTCAGTCAGGATGGGCGATCGGAACAGAGTTCGTGGCCATGCTCCACCTTTAAAATGCTGCTTGTTAGGCATACACACTGCCCAGGGCTTAAAGTGGCTTCAGTGAATAGCCACCTCACCAGAATGCTTATCCACAGTGATTTGCGAGAATACAGTCAACAATGGAAGTAAATAATCCCTGATCCATGTTCCAGATCTGGTTTGATAGATCATACTAATAGCCGTTTCATAGACGGAACCAAAATATTAATTAAAAATTAATGCACAATGTTTGTAAAGTAACAATTGTTGTACACGAACTAAATTCTAACAACAGGCTGATTTGCCAGGACTTTGTGCCGAGAGTTCCGGCTCACTTTAAGCCTTGACACTGCCTCTCTACTACTAGCTGGGTAATTGTCACTCATTTTCGATGCATGTGTTCTGAATTGATTCACACCTCACTTTATTGCTTTTTTCGTTTTTAGACATTACATGTTCCTTTACGATGGTAATAATAATTTATAAACTGTATTGTCATGATTTCTTTTATTATTCTGTTACATCAGAAATGCTTGTAATTTGAATAAATATAGGACTTATTCAGAACATTTTTTGGGGGATGGGGGTGGTGGATCACAGAGGCAGTGTAAAATTCTGATTGAATATATTTCTTTTAAAAAAATGCTCATATTCAGAGATGTTCATATACCTTCTCCCTCACTGATTCTGGCTGTTTCTTAGGCAATGGACAGTTATCAGTGGCGTATTTACGATTTTGTTTCGGGAGGCGCTTTGCTAACTTTCCGGGGTACTTTGCCTGGAAATGTGAAAATTCTGAAAGATATTTCATTTACTTTACTATACTAAGTAAGATTTCGGGGGGGCTTAAGCCCGGAAACCACTCCCCTAAGTACGCCACTGACAGTTATTAAAAATTTTGTCTTACGGTATCTATGCTGATATTATCATAAAATGTTCGACTGTAAACTGTCTTTAAGTCTGAAAAAAGTTCTAGAATAACAACGGGAATGGAACTCTGATTTTTAACCATATCTGGTAATGTCTTGCAATAAATGTTTTGCCACATCCATCTTAATAAAGGT
This sequence comes from Thermobia domestica, assembly GCF_964235325.1. Taxonomy (NCBI): domain Eukaryota; kingdom Metazoa; phylum Arthropoda; class Insecta; order Zygentoma; family Lepismatidae; genus Thermobia; species Thermobia domestica. The sequence continues at coordinate 242,850,973 of NC_137455.1, read as the reverse complement.
CAGTGAACTTTGAGCGTGCTGGAGAAAGAGGATGTGGTGTTCGTTGATGGTCAAAGGAAGAACAGGTCGGTCTGTTGTCTGGGATACAGGAAGTGTTTTATAAGGATAAGCAGAGACATTCAGAACTCGACTCTTTGTCGGAAATCTTGTGGTCCTAAATACAAAAGATATTTTATTGCTTTCCCTGTAAGTCACAAAAATAGCAACATCTGGTATTGTTATAAAGTGGAAAGGGAGAATTGTAAGGTTAAAACAACGAGTATTTTTTACTAATAGCAACCCTGGCACCCAAACCAAATATAATACACTTGATTTATTCTGAAGTTTGTGTTTGCAGTGAGCAAGGGCGCCGATTTTTGGGGGCCAGGGGACCGGGCCCCCAAAGCTCATATGGGCCCCCATGTATTTTTCTAAATATGTATTTTGTATTGTTATATGTATTTTTTATGAATATACAAACCCACGTCTGAATGCCCCCCCAAAGTTACAAAGAAATCGGCGCCCTTGGCAGTGAGCAGTTCGTTTGAAGGTTTTTTCTGTATATATAGTCTTCACGTGTATCGGTGTATAGTGGTTTCATTTTTTATATTTTATCTGGGGTATTTGAACATTTCTCAAGTTTCACAGGAAGTTGTTGTGACTAATAGGCAGTGCTCAAAAAAAAAAAAAAAAAAACTTTGTTCGAATATTTTAGTAAGAAGTCGAAACTTAGCAATATTGACAGTGCCAGAGGAGATAATGAAATAGTGACTACACAATATACTTCTTGCGTTTCAGAAGATAAGAATTCAAGTGCTAGTGTGAAAACAGTGTCAGAAGATGAAGTCTCAGAAAATAAGAATTCAAATGCCCGTATTACTTTGGAAACAGTGTCACAAGATGAAGTTTCAGAAGATAGTGATCCAGTCAACGGTTGTGAAAAGGCAAAGACATTTCTGCCAGTAGGTCTAGGTCCCTTCCAACCGCAATTGAAAACGTACCCCAATAAAAATGGCCGCCAGTTCCGATCTGAGTGGTATAGGCCAGTGTTCGAAGTGGAAAAAAAGCAGAGGCGGTATGTTTTATTATGATTTTGACACAACATACCGGCTATTTAAACATTGTCTTGATCACTGAAAAACCACAGACGGTATTTCCTCATTACTGAAAAACCAGAGGCAGTATGGCATACCACCACATACCGTCTCACTTCGACCACTGGTATAGGCAATTTAGTTGGTTAGAATATAACATTTCTCGAGATAGTGCTTTTTGCTTTTATTGTCGCGCATTCTCCGAAAATATTCCGAAATCTGAAGACACTTTTACTCAGGAGGGTTTCCGTAACTGGAAGAAGGTCGTGGATAAATTCGGTACTCATGAGGCAAGTAACGCTTATAAGACTTGTAGTTCTAAGGCTGCGGAATTCCGAAACGCACACTATTGCACGGATCACTTGCGCGTAAATTATATTTGCAGACGAACCAAATAGTTAACGGCAATAGAATATATTTGGAAGCACTTCTAAATAGTATTTTGTATTGTGCTGGCCAATGTGTTCCTCTTAGAGACCATAAGGAAATTAACGAAAGTGAAAATAAAGGAAATTTACTAGAAATCTTATCGCTAAGATCCAAAGACAATGACGTGATTTTCCGGTATTATGTTAACAAAGAGAAAACATTTAGATACGTTAGTCCCGAATACCAAAATCAATTTCTAGATTTAATATGCGAGTATGTGCTGAGAAAAATAATCGATCGTGTGAAGACTGCAGGTATATATGGTGTCATCATGGATGAAACCCAAAGTTTGAAGCGAGTGTTTTGCGATACTATGATGAAACATTAAACGTTCACGAAAGTTTTATCGGGTTTTACAATACAGAAAAATCACGGCGGAAGTTTGTCCAAACTGTGTGTTAATATCACGGCGAAAGTGTGTTAATATCACTGGGTCTGAGCGTAGATAACATCCGAGGACAATATTACGATGGTGCAGCAGCTATGCGTGGTCAGAATCAAGAGAATCACGGGTGTGCAGAAAACTGTCTACGATTCAAAACATGTTTGGTGTTCTGAGCAGTTGCATTCCTTCATAGAAGCGCCGTCAAAAAAGCACGCTATTTTTGAAAATGTTCAACGTCAAGGAGAAAACTTAAAGCATTTGGTAACATTACAATCTTTGAGCGAAACTAGATGGAACTGTAAATCGGAAGCTATTCGTGCAGTTTTAGAAAATTTTGGACCTGTAGTTGAAACTTTAGAGGAAATAGCACTATCAAATTTACGGTCCAGATGCGCATTCCCTGTTAAGAAATGTTCATTATTTTTTATTTTTGTTTCGTCTTAAACTGATGAGACGTGTTCTTGAATACACGAATCAACTGTCCATGCACTTACAGAATACACGTACCAATTTTTCTACTGTGAAAAATTTGTCGCAAGCCAATATCTGCAGCCTTCAGTCCTTACGGAGAAAAGTTTCAAAACGCTGTGGACAGAAACAGAAGAAATTACAGAAACCATGGGATGCAGTGCACCGAACGTTCCGCGAAGACGAATCCCACGAGCATTGGATGGTGGTGATACTTCTTCGAGTGTGAGACAGCAGCTGAATATTACAGACGCGAAGTGTATTATTCCGTTATTGACATCCTTGTGGCAGATATTAGCAATAAAAGTTCAAAGAAAATGATATGCAGGTTCTTCATTCCATCCACGACGTGTTGAATTAACACAAGCCATCAACAGTAAGTATCACAATTGTCAGCAAAACCTACAAAATCCCCAAAGTTGAGCTGACATCAGAGTTAACAGTCTTCTCCAATTTGTGTGCAGAGAGAGAGACTGAAAATGATTTTTCATCGCTTCTAAATTTGTTTTAAAAATTGAACCTTTACGCATGCTTCCCAAACTTGAACAAAGTTTATAAGACTTTTCTAACCGTGCCTGTCAGTTCCGCAACCAGTGAACGTTCCTTTTCGTGCCTGAGACGGCTAAAAACATACGTTCGTAGCACTATGGGTCAAGAAAAATTTCGTAGTTTAGCTGTGTTGTGCATAGAAAGGTCTTACGACATGAACGTTTCTCAGATTATCGACAAATTTGATTCAGAAGCAACACTTCGAGGAAGGCGGCTGCAGCTCCATTAACAGTTCAAGTCCAGTTTCCGTATCATTACATTTAGTAGAAAGTGAAATATTAACTTATTAAATCAAAATTATAAATGTGATATTTACTGGCTAATATTTGGGTTTCCTAATATTGTGATTTCCTTGTATTATTGATCAGCAGTATTTCTTTCAGAGTGTGAGCCGGGACTTTCCCCTGTATACACACACAGTCAAGTGCAAAATACGCTTCAGGCAAATTTTAAGGGAAAATCAGGATATCAAGAAATATTTGTTTAACTATAATTCCCCTCTTTACTTTTAAAATACCCTCTTTGGAGATTTTTTCTGAAAGAAACACTATTAATGAGCTGGAGTAAATGAATATGTGGATGTTGTGCTGATAGGTTGTTCCAGGTAATTCCTTAACAACATTTAAGGCTCAGGTCAATATGAGGGATTGGGCAAAGATCAGGGAAAGATTGGCTAAGCGTGTTTAAAATGGGCCGAAACGCACCAGTTCTGCATTTCAGTAAGTCAGTGTGTTGTCTGAATTCAGTTCCTGTGCTGTACGTGTCTCGCTCCAAATTTGTATATTTTAAGTTTACTATTGTCATATTTTAATCAGATTAATACCCTATTAAAGCACGATACAGAACTAATCTAGAACTTGTCGATCTGCGTCATTTTGTTCCACGAAATTATTCTAGGGAAAAGCGTTCCGGCTATTGACTAAAACAATTTTTAGCATAGAGGCAAAGGCTTAATTTTAGGTCTCATCCTCAAAAACTGACGTAAAGTTAGGCTGGATATCTACCTGAGTAGTATTTATATCGTTCACACACTCCAACTACACAATGGTGATCCAAAATCAGAGAGGGTTTCTCGAAACTACGGTACTAAATATTTGGTTAAAACATTAGAAGCAAATGTATGGTTGGTTTCAAAAAGTGACAATTTAAGGTCGAAGACTGCCTGCCCAAGTGAAAATTTGTGAATATATTTTTGTCGAAACAAAGAAAAGTTTAACGTGCACAAGTGAGTAATGTATATTATATACTTCTAATTACAGCTTGTGAATCTTAAAGTCAATAAATAAAACTTGTTGCTTCTTAATAATGAAAGGAAAGAAGAATCGTAGTTCACACTCATACCATGTAGCTGCCACCGCAAATTCAAACTTTATAATCGATTTTTATACCAAAGGCAATAATGTGAAATATGTTGCTGCTTCCAATCTAAAGTAGGAATTAAAATCTGCGCTTGGTTGAATTCACAACTTTCAGTGATCAGTTGTTAATGTATAATGCTTTTTATTCCAAAGGGAGAGAGCATATACAACTCAAAGAAGCATAGAGAGATGTATGCTTGGAATAATCCGGAGAGATAGAAAAATAAATACATGGATAAAGAAGATGACAGGAGTGACCGATATCATCGCGAAAATAAAAGGACTCATGTGTCAGTGAGCTGGTCAAATTGCAAGAAGAACTTACGATAGGTGGACAAAAGCAATCCTTGACTGGATCCTAAGAGAACGAAAACGATCCAGAAAACGCTGTAATACAATGTGGTGTGACGAAATTAGGAAGCAGTGTGGAGTAACGTGGAAACGAACTGACAAAAACAGATACGTGTGAAAAAGAATTGGAGAAATCTTCATCCAGAAGTGGATCGGCAAAGGTTGAGAATTATATATACGTGTGTGTGTGTGTGTGTGCACGAATGTTCCCCCCACCCCAACCATATGGGCCAAGGTTATGCTTATGCATCCATGTGTCTAGTGGAGCTCGAGTAAAGCACCATGACGGCCGAGGCGTATCGCACACTGCTTGCAGACTAAGTACACGCCTTCATGACGACCATGTTTCCCAACGGTAGTGGCATTTTTCGACAAGATAATGCACCATGTCACAAGGCCAGGAGTGTGATAGAGTGGTTCGAGGAACACAGGGAGGCGTTCCAAATGATGTGTTGGCCCCCCAACTCGCCGGATCTGAACCCAATCGAACACATCTGGGATGTGATTGAACGTGACTTCAGAGCGCATCGCCCCCCTGCCCGGAATTTACGGGAATTAGTTGACCTGTGTGTGCACATGTGGTGCCAACTCCCTCCAGCGACCTACAAAGGATCATTACGTCCATGCCAAGAACATTCGCCCTTGTTATCCGTTCCAAAGATCGACATACTGATAATTAGGTAGGTAGTCATAATGTTCTGCCTGATGTGTGCGTATATTTTAACTCGTATATTTTGTCTCGACTCGAATTTCGAGACGTCTCGACTCGAATTCGAGTCGAGTCGAGACAGAAACTGTCTAGTCGAGACACGAGTCGAGACATATTTTCGAGTCGAGACAACATTTTCTCGAGTCGAGTCGAGACAGGCTTAAATCTCGACTCGACTCGACTCGTGCGCATCCCTAAAGTTAACGTTTATCTGGGAAGAATTGATAGTAATCACACCACAAAAAGTTGAGAAATTCTTTAAGTTGGCATACTACAAGTTAACATGAACTATTATGAGTGTAATCGTGTTTCCTGCAAATGGGTGTCATTTCAATTCTGGTGTTAGGTATGTTCTGTTTTGAGTCTACTTAAGCTTTTCAAATAATTGTTGGTACAGTCCCCATCATGACGAGATATAATAAAATGTTGAAAAACATTCAACATAGCTGGTACCCTGGATTGAACTAGAACTTTTAGGCTGAAAAGCAAGCACACTAAAGCGATCAGTACAATGATTGTGCTATTTAGACTTAGTATGTGAGCATTAATGGTGAAATAGGATTATTAGGTCTATTAAATTTAAATATATGTACAATCTGAGGTTTGAAATAATTCACAAAGAAAGAAACATTAGGCCATGTATTGCGGGTTCTCACAATTTCTTTTTCACGAGTAATGTTAAGATCACGTGAAAAAATAGTGACTTTCTGAACCTATTTTGTTACAAGTTCTTGTAAAATTGGGAAGGTACTTAAAATAACAAGCAGCAGGTGTTCGAAATAGCAAAAAATTTTCACCGAATTTCAATAGTCAAACGCAATTTTTTGCTGTTATATCGGCAAATATCGAGATAATATCTTGTTGAAGGTCAGGATTATTACTTTTTATTCTTAAATATATATCTAGTAGGTACCTGTAGCCTCTATGCTGGTAATGATTTCTTCTAAAAATATTGTACGGGTAGCGTGGGACAAAACAAAATATCAGAAAGCCGAATTTGAACATTATTTGGTGAAGGAGTGTTCTTCATAAGAGTGAAATGTAATTTATCTTTGCTACGGAGAGAACCAAGTGAACGAAAGTATGTCTGGAAGTAATATTTTATGTTGGTTGCCAGAGATGTACGCAGGGGGTGGGTCCTGGGGGTTCAGATTCCCCCCCCCCCGAAATTTTGACTTTTGTGTAAATTTAGCCTAATTTTAGGAATTCTAATATATAATACCCTCATATTGAGTTTGGACCCCTCCCGAAATAAATTCCTGCGTACGCTACTGTTGGTTGCCCTAACCTTCTTTCCCTTCTCTTGCTTTCTCTCTCTTTTCGAAATAGCGTGACATTTTTAGTTTGGCGGGAATTGGTCACATGCTATTAAAAGTCATGTTATACTTCTTTTTTTAATATAGAACATGAGCAACTATAAAGGTGTGACTTCAATTTTATAACCATCTTGACCTCTCTGTGTGGGGGGGAGGGGACTAATTGTCAAATATTAAATTTAATGTTAAATTCGTAGTCGAAAGACATCATGTTCCATTGGATTGGTTTGAATTTGGCGACCTCTTAGGCAGCGAGGTTATATGAGAAGTGAGATCCAAACTGCGTGACCTTCTGCCGAGAATCGAACAGGATGTCCTGCGCCGGAGAAGATTACGCTGACCATATAGCCACGGAGAAGCTCTCATCATCTGCGAATTCTAATTAGAAAGTATTGGATTTAAATACCTTTTCCTCTATGTACTGAAAATTAATTATGTATTTTTATTAGGAAATAATATCTCGTTTTGTGCAATAGAAAATATTAATTTAGCCGAAATCGTGTATTGTATAGAAAGACTGAAACTATAGTACTCGCGCCGAGTCGTGAAGCTTGACATAGATCTACCGATTTCACCACCCAATAGAACGCGAGGGTGTGTTCCGGTCGTCAACCCCCACCCATCAAATTTTGTCAGTGTCTTCTCTCGCGCTAGACGGAAAACATCTCCCGAGAGTACAGCGATATCGGATTGGCGTCAATTTCCGTTTTGTTAGTTCTTTTTGTTGCGTTATATTTTCGTTGTTACTATTTGTGCTATTGTTAACATTTTAGAATAGCTGTTACAGTAGTTATTGTTGTGCAGTGTTATTATTCGCAATTTTTAAATGTCTTTTTTATATACTCGTTTACTATGTCTTCAAAGTTTGGCAACATTGTTGGTGAATTGCAGCTGTTCGACGTTTCCCCAAGTGTGCGCTCGGGAAGCAGCTCCACGAATTGAACCGAAGTTTTCCGATGTGTTGGAGCTCAAGCAAAATGTTTCTATGATTGGTTTAGAGCCCAAGCTTCACGACTCGGCACGAGTACTATAGACTGGAATGAAGATTTCTGGTGAGTCTACCAGCAAACCTCAGCAACGATTCGCGAGGACAACTCAAGAACAGGTTCTCTCTTCTGAAAACAATAGACAACACCAGGGAGAAGGGTGTGGAAAGGGCAAGAAACCACCTGCTGCTCGAAAACCCTTTCATTTGAGCCGTTTTTATGCGCCGTATTTACGCTCGAAGTTAAAAGCAGCCAGACTTTTCCAGCGTATAAAAATTCGGTGCGTAAACTTACGCCAGGTCCCATACACTAACGTATTGACAGCTGCTAACAAGACTAGCGCATGAAATTTTATGGCTACGTCGGAAAAATACGCCAGTGTATGGCCCACTTTAAATACATGCAAAATAGAAAAAGACGAGTACTGTTATTTGCAGTAATGAACGTTCAGCTGTAACACTTCGCTGTAAAAAAAACGCAGAAAGTTTTTTTCTCTTTGGGGGAGGGGCGGGACTTACTTCGGATTGTACTTTATGCGCAGAAACATTATTCTCTGAGTGTCTTTCAAAGTAGCAGAAGTGAAAACGTGTTGTGTGGTGATATACTGTTTGATTTATATATATTTGCTAGTATTTATTATTTCTTTTCCATAATTTTCATCAGCTATGTTCTGCTGGAATTTTTGGTAGGTATACACTCGACTGTTTTCAAAACTATAGCTTATATCCATTCTTATACCTCCATTACATCTCTCAAAGTAAATATATGCTGAACTATATATACATAAAAAGGTGGATATATTCCGTATATTCTCGTATAGCCTTCTCGATACGTTTGGAGTGTTAGGTTTTCCTAGAATACTTTCTGAATACTAGTGAACCTGTTTGATACGGAGGCATTTTTCAGAAGATTTGTTGTACGAAAAATTTTACCATTACCCTATTTTGCAGAGGATTCTGTTGAGTGATTGCAAACTACTGTATATCTTTTAGTGCGCTGACGAATTGTGAAAATTTAGAAAGAAGTTACAACATAATCGAACAAAGTTAACCATTATCTAGAGGTGAAAACTATACTGTGTCGAAATTTCAAAGTTAATTTAAATTAATAAATGGCTGATAGATTATGGACTGAAAATATGATTGTTTTGCTTTTCTCGCGTCTTATATGAAGGGAATTAGCAGTGGACCTGAATTGTATAATATAATATGTTGGCGACATCTCATTGAAAAAGTCAAGAGAGTTTCTTCGTGGCTAAGCCATTAGCGTAAGCGCCTTTGCCGTGGGAGGCCCGGGTTCGAATCCCGGCGGGAGCTCAGGTGGTTCAGATCCCACGTTAATCAGTAGATCCCGTCTCATTTAAGCCTCGCTGCTGAAAATGACGTTAAACTCAAAAAGTGAAGAAGTATGAGAAGTAATAAAAACATTATAATTATGCTGAATTTCACTAGTGTGAGTACCAGGGGCGCACCCAGACCGAGAATCTACAGGATTCGGATCCCCCGTCAATACTTCTTAACTCGATATACGTTTGTATATACATTATCATAATTGATTAGCAGAGAAATGACTGATGTAGCCTAAAGATCTGATGTTACACCTCATCTGCACTGTTTCTTTTCTTTAAAAAAAAAATCTATTTTTTTTTCTTCTTTTTTGGAATATAGATGACGGAAATTAACAATTAGATATCGTTTTTCAGCTGTATAATTACATCAGATCAATCGTACATAGATGTAGGTCTTATAGTATTGGACCCTCTCCTAAACTTTGGATTCATCCAACAAATTTTTCTGGATGCGTGCCTGGTGAATACGTCAAATATTCTAACAAGATTCTTTCGCATGGTCATTTCTATTAAGACATAATTATATTGTAGAAAAAGAAGTCACATTTGCTCACTTTTGATTGATTGTATCAGATTTTGAAGTGTTTGAATATACTGTATGTCTCCATTCTAAGCTCTGGTGTTTCCCGTGGTTGAGTTGATTTCATGAAGTGTCCTATTCTCCTCATTTCTATACTGATTAGTATATAACTTTGGTGGACAGGCACCGGGGTCAGTTCCAGGTGGGAGAGCATCAAATACATTACAGTAATCTTTTTAAACTGTACATCTCGTCTTATGTAGCTTAACCCCTCGAACAGAGAAAATAAATACAAAATAAACAGTCATGAAGTGTCTGGAAACAACAATGCAAAGGTACTTGAATAAAACTTTCGTAATTAAAGTTGTCTCTATAATTTGATACATTGTATGTTTCGTGTATACGTATTGTTAACAGTTCACAAAACAGCATACCTGGCAATTCAAATATACAAAACAGCAGACGGCAGTCTACTGAAGATTCCATTTAGTATATTGTCATAAAATTGGTGGTTAGTCCGTAGAAAGAGAATGGCATACAACAAAATTACTGAAAATCATAGTAAATAATCCGATATTGAGTTCAGAAAGAAAGTTGTTTTTAACATATTAAAGAATATAAAAGCACTTAAAGAAGTGCCAAAGTTCAAAACAGTTTCAGTGAATTAGCTGTACTATCAACAGAGAAAAAATGTAAAAACTAAACTTCGGAAGAGTTATTGACAAGTTGATTGCCCAGAAGAACATCAGAAGTAATTTCATATACGAATGAAATGAACCATTTGTTTATGAATGGGTACTTCTTATTACATGTGAATATATATATGTATTGGTTATTTTCATTGATTTTTTTTTTTTTTTTTTAGTTTTTCTTATTTAGAATGCTGAAAGAATTCTAGAATTAGAATTTTCTAACGGCTGTGAACTCTCAAATCTTGTGTCACGAGACGCTACTGGTCACAACTCGAATGCCAAAAAGTAGGAAAAAAATAATACAACTGTTCAATAAAATTTCCATTATAATAACACATGTGTTGCTTACCTCACTAATATAGGTACAGTAGAGCGTCGATTATCCGAAGTAATTGGGGGACATGGGTGTTCGGAAAACTGGTTTGTTCGGATAATCGAACTGTACATGTTTATTTGCCATGCGCGGAGCGGCACGCCTCAACTCTAAGCTGGCGCAGCTGTTGCTGTGAACAGCTTTGATACTGCCGCTACTTCTACACCCAGTGCCAAACCGACAGAAGTGTGCTGATTGTTGAAACACAGCGACTGGCGGCTTGGCCGGTCAGCAGCGCCTTATGAAGGCCCTTATTAGTAGCAATGTTCCGCCAGCGGAGGCTCAGTGCGGCGACTACTGTGGGAAACTTGGTTTGGGAGTGAGCGGGATGATGGACGGTAGGGTGGGAGAGTAACAGGTGCGAGCGAGTACACAGTTCGGTTAAGCGGTCGTTCGGTTGACCGACGTTCGGATAATCGACGCTCTACTGTAAATGTAATTAAGTATTTTAAAATACGTAATGTTATTATGAAAGTTGTAATTTATTATTTAGACATATTTAGAAACACTCTATATCTCCGTGTGCGAGGACTGATGGGGAAGACGAAACACCAACATTCATCTCTACTTGAGCGTGGTGGGGGCAAACTTTTTCTTTTTTCTATCAGGTTATGTGAAACAGATTTAAATCTTGTGCGTGCGGTTATTATTATATATTATTTTTTTCCTGACGATTTATTTGTAAAGTGAGCTCCGGGGGTCAAGAGTAACTCCTGCGTGTACATCATGAAGTGGAAAATCTTGAGATGATCGCGTATAATTGTCTGAATTTGGATGGCAACTGTTCCGGAATATGGAAGAACTATGAAATAAAGTAAATAGATGCGCGTAATTTTATTATAAAATTAGGAAATTAAACCAGAGATAAGACTGATCGTTAGCAAGAAAACTCGTAACGTGAGTGATGCACCAACCTATATCTACTTGCACATCCTCAAGCTATTTAGATCGTAAACCATACAAAAAAGGAATGGGAAAAGCCGTGTAAAAAGCATATTTTACTGTCTTTAATTAAACTAGTTTAAAAAGCTGGGTGTAAATTTAATTTGTTAGATGTATGTATTTTGATGGATAAGTTTTGGTTAGTGAGGCATGGTAATTTTTAGCATGCATTTCGGGCACCTTCTTCATCCCCTTGAAGCCCGGTTTGTGGTTGTCTAGGTCGGTTTCTTCTTCCCCCTCCTTCTTGGTTTCTGTCCAATATGTTCCGGGTTTGGAACGTATGTATGTCCATTTGAACTTGTGATTGGTCGCAGGTGTGCCTGTTGTGAGGTTTCTTTGATGGTTAACTTTAGTAATTTTCTATATTCTTGGTGTGTTGTGCAGGTGAGGATACTTGACACCCACATCATGATGTTGTCTTTTGCTTCCTTGATAGTTGGATGTATGTATTGCTTGTTGTGGAATTGTACTTCTTGTGCTGGTTTCTTCTGTAGTTTCTGCTGTTGGTTCCTGTTGTTTTTGTAGTATTGGCTTGTAACGTAATAGTTCCAATAAATGTTTTCTGTATTTATTTTGTATAAGAAATATATTGTAAGAGCGCAGTGATTAAAACTCAGCACAGATAATCTAATACAGGGTGCGGCACGTAAAACCGGCCCGTCGTAATATTCTGGTATATTGTGTTTTTGGCAACACTTAAATAATCTACCTTCCTACCAAGAGATGGCGTGTCGAGGTCGGGTCGACTTACGTGACCTGCAGCAGTCACGTGCAGCCGCAGCCAGTGAAACTTGTCGAAACCAGTTGAGAAAAAGGCCTCGTTGTGTTAAGCCGGGTGAGTGTCAGTGTGTGATAATGCCGTATTCGATACCCGAGCGTGTTGCCATTGTTGAAGGGTTCATTCTCACTGGATCTTTTGTGAAAACAAAGAATTTGTTTCGGGAGAAATTTCCAGGACGTTCTGTGCCAGCAAAAAGCACCATTCAGGAATTGATTGAAAAATGGCGGCGTACAGGATCAGTTCAAAATGCTCCCAGGAACAGACGACCATCTGTCTGCACACCTGAATTAAAGATGCAGGTGGAGGAGATAATGACAAGAAGTCCTCGAAAGTCAACCAGGAGATTGAGTCAACAGGTTCATGCGAGTGAGAGAAGTTGCAGACGTGTCTTAAGGGGACTGAAGTTAAAACCGTACCAGATAAGTGTTGTGCAAGAACTGAAGGAGCCTGACCTGCAGAAGAGGGTGCATTTCTGTTCATGGCTGTTAAGCAATGTTGGCAGTGGTTTCTTGGATCCACTAATGCTCATCATGAGTGACGAGGCGTGGTTCCACCTGTCTGGGTACGTAAATTCCCAAAACAACCGGTATTGGTCGACAGAAAATCCACACGCAATCCACCAGGTACCCTTGCATGATGAGAAGATTGGTGTGCCATTTCCGCCACACGCGTTATTGGGCCCATATTCTTTGAGACGACAGTGAACAGTGACGTGTATATGGGAATCCTGGAGGAGTTTTATACACACTTGACCGAAGAGGAGCGTCAATTATGTTACTTTCAGCAGGACGGTGCAACCTGCCACACATCAGCTGCATCATTGTCCCTTGTGCATGAGATGTTTACACCAGAGAGGACAATCAGCAAAGGCTTGTGGCCTCCTCGGTCACCAGACTTATCCACGTGTGACTTTTACTTATGGGGACTGTTAAAGGGAAGAGTATACGAAACAAATCCACACACAATTGAAGAACTCAAGACCAGGATGTCACCAATAGCATTACAACACAAGAACTGACAAGGGTATATATGAATCTCCTCAATCGTGCTCACATGTGTGTTGAAGTGGGCGGAGGACACTTTCAGCACCTGCTGTGAAGATGAGTAATCATATTCAATACATTACACTTCATTTATGTGTTGTAGTTAATCATATTCAATACATTACATTTCATTTTATGTATTCACTTTACGGGCCGGTTTTACGTGCCGCACCCTGTATATGCTGCCTTGTGTCTGAAGTGTGCTGCCATTTGGTGGGCAATTACAGTACTAGAGCCGGAGCTAAGCCGTGCCGTACCGATTAGCACTCACTTTGGATTTAGCAGGTAAGACGTAGGGTTATGAAATTACTTACGTCCAATATAAGGTCGTAATCTATTATGTAATAACACTTCTTTTTATAATATGTAAATGGGAAAGGAAGTTCCATGGTACCATTCCGGCATAGAAAGGCCTCATTTAAATATATATATTTAGTATTATTAACCTTCCAAACAGGGGCGTCATTTAGGGGGGCAGGGAGGGGCAATTGCCCCCCCCCCTGAGTTTGATATTTATATAGATTTTATCAATAAAATAGTAGTAAATCAGTGAAATGCGCGAAATTTTACTTATATCAAGGGGTTTTGCCCCCCAAGCAAAATCTGAAATGACGCTCCTGCTTCCAAATTGTTAACCTGTCACTCGGCCATTTGCATATGAATCATTTGTGCGCACCTTCTTATTTCATTTCAAATATTATTTCTAGTATTAAGTATAAAGGAAATTTATGGTTAAGAATTATTTGAAGGATACGTTATCTAAACTACTATTTCGGAACTTCATTAATATATTACTTGTTGTTGATAGGCACGAACTGACCATTTGTTATTCAACGTGTAAGAAAAAAATCATTCTTTTACTTGTTAATAAATTTGTTGATTTTTCAATCTCGTATTATACTTCACACGATATATACTATATGACCTGTGCTGGCTTCCGTCAAATTTACTAGAAGCCATGCATGTTACAGGCTCTATCCTCTTAGGTTGTTCTTAATGGCTAGTCTTCCCGTTGCGCTTGTGTTGGTAAATAATTCTTATATGCTGTAGCATTTCTGTGTGATGGGGTTTTTTTAGGGAAATCCTCAGTGGCAGTCCTATGTCCTTCTATGGTACAGGTTGCACAGATGGTCTTGTTAACAGGTTTATTGCATGACTTTTCATGCGTTTGTGCACATCTGAAACATACTCTTTGCTGGCGCAGATGACCATACCGGTAACAGTTCCAGTGCTTCCGGCCTCACCTGTACTTTTGACTCTTCCACTATGTAATGTGCACCTTTGATGCTTACTCCATGACTTATTAAGAAGTGAGCTCTAAGCAGAGCCAATTTCTTCTTTCTCTTCTTCTTCGGAGCTCTCGATTTCTTCTTCGTTGTCAAATGCCGTGTGTGAAGCAAATTCGTCCTCCTCGAAGATATGTAGAAATATTTCTCAAGCTTTTTGAGTCGGGGGGTTATCATGTAATTTCTTTTTCTGAGATGTATTACTTCCATCTGTGAAGCGCCCTTCTTCTTCTTTATGTGCCTCATGATATCCTCGTCCGACCTAAATCTAGAGCCGACGTAGTACATCCCTACATTTAACGGCTACAGTTCTCTCTGTTCGGTTTCTGGGTCAGCTGCAAGGCATTCATCTGGTTCTGGATATATGGAATGTATTCTTGGGACATTTAATTGATTACAGAAAACTGAATCTCGCTATCTGTGACCGCTTTTAATCTGTAGCGATCAATACTAAAACCTGAAGTGGTTGATTTTTGTCACCTTCGGTTTAATTAGAGGTTTAAGAGAGAATGTGGCACTTACTCCTACAACGCCAAATCAATTCCCACAAACAGCTCCTCGCAATCTCTTACAGTTTATGCTCTATTAGATTAAATTGAAACAGGAAGTTGTAGTAAGTCTTCCACTTCTGGCTTTGGTAGAGCGTTATGGATGAAGATAAAAGTTATTCCTGAAATGCTTAATCAATTGCCGAAAATCGCTTTAAGTTATCGTTTTTACCGTATATCTATTACCGTTTTTGATTTATAGTTTTCGTTAAAACCGAAAATGACTCATTTCTACCAATTCCGGTGGACGGATCACCTTCATTAAAGAACTGCTACGAGATAATCACTGTATGTATCGATTTGCAAAACAGAATTACGAATTTATATCCATTCAAAAGTTATCGTGCGGACTAAGGGACGGAGAGACGGAACTAACATTACAATAGAGGAAGTTCGGGTATTATGGAATAGTCGGATAATATAGAACACCTCATTATCTCACCTGTGATGTGTTGCTTCCAAGCGGAGAGGAAAGAAAATACTACCTCACATTCCCACGATACTCTACAGTCAGTCTCCTTGTAATTGTGACATTCCCCTAACAGCACTATCACAAAGCAGGCATATGCCTATCATGTTCCCTCAGGTACATGGGAATGTGTCCAGTACGTGCCTTACGCATCTTTGAGAGAGAAATCACATGGATGGCAAATGATAGTCACAGTCTATGTCCTCCCCTAGGCACATGTCTGACATACCGGGGAACGTGCCTAGTATGTTCCCCATGCCGTAAGCGTCAATGAACCACAAAATTACTCCCCCAAAATATGTTAAATCGCCTATATGCGTAATGCGTTTACATTAAGGTGAGTCTAAACACGACTTTAAACAAGTAAAAAAAATGTACTCCAGGGTGGGCGAGAACCACCAATCTTTGGATTACTAGCCGCGTGCTCTACCGACTTGGTCACGGAGGCGATGGAGACAATGTCGCTTGTAGAGGGATAAATTGTTGAAGTCTTTTGAATTTTGCTAATCATAGTGCTCCTTTAACCGCGTATATTCGACGATAACCGTTTGGAATCAGATAAAATCTACTCGCCATGTAATTTTATAACAAAGTGACGAGTGTCTGTTTACTTTATTTCATGGTTCTTCCATATTCACTTTCAAATGATCGACAACAGTTGCCATCTAATAAAATTGATGCGTTTGTTTGCTTCTAGTACACAATTTCTTAGAAAAAGAAGCAACAAATGCTGCTAGAGTATCTGAAACAGTATGTACCTAAAGAACGTACCTAGAACATGACAGATATATGTCCCAAGTGACGACATAAAAACAAAGAGTGCGAAACTGAGCCAGGTACATAAATGCTATATTTATGGTACAGTTCGCAGCAAGAAACCTGCAACATGAGCATGTAAGTTTATAGTGAAACTACGCCTAACAGCGGAATGAATCAACATAACGTCTAAGTGGCACAATCACGCCAGGGGAGACCTAGGCGTCCTCCCCTGCACATTTATTTTCGAACAAAAGACTTCGTCGTTTTTGCAATAAACTTACATGCTCATGTTGCAGTTTTTTTTTTTTTTTTTTGCTGCGGACTGTAAATATTTGCAAATATCAATTAAGTGTAACAAGTACCTAAAACTATAGGTAAGCTGAATTATATACTTAGCACATGAATATCATATGTGCCAAGTGTCGGGTACCCAAAAAGTAGCTGGGACACCTAAATGTCAAATGCCTAGCACACCCTGTACTGTTAAGGTCGTTGTGTTGGTAGACGTGAAAATCTAATTTCCTATTCCTGAAAACTTTTACAAGTAAGTGTTTTACAACCTGTATTTTCCTATTGAAATGTAATAGAACAACAATTCTTTGTTTACTATGACGTTGGATATACAGAGTGGTAGTTTGATAAGCGCCATTATCCTATACGCCTTTGAATGGGTTTAACAGCTCTTTCGTTTCCAAGTTGGCGTGGAGAGCAATATAGAATACCCGCAAGAAAAGCTTGGTATTCCGTATGGTATTCCGATTACAAAAATATCTATCGGTATCAGTAGCGTAGCTAGAGTTTTCTTCAGGGCGGGCCAATGAAGGGCCCAAGAGGATTTTGAGGGGGCCATCTCCAATATATATATATATATATATATATATATATATATATATATATATATATATATATATATATATGTGTGTGTGTGTGTGTGTCTGTGTATTCAAGGTGAATGTTTCCATCTTTGTTGTTCATGATTTTACTCTTTGGAAAACAGTGAAAATATAAGAATTTAGTACCTCAAACAACTAGGATTCATTAATGCAATTGATTTCTAATATAAGTAAATAGTTATTTAATCATGGCGTTTAAAATATGTGTGGCTGGTTGACTTAAGTGGAAGCAAACACACTTTTACAGGTAAAGAAAATAACTTATAGGTTCATGCCTCTAATTGAAGAGGATCTTTCTATTCGTGTGGGCAGCAGCAAACATATCCACAACTTGTTAAAGATCTAACGATTTAGCAATTTTCTTTTCAATATAAAGTAACACTAAGTTTTTTAACCTACCATGAGTCATTGAATTGCGCATACAAGTCGTTAATCCATTCAAAGAAGAGAATGACCTTTCACGTGTAGCACTAGAAACTGATAGATGATACCTAGCATGTAGGTTTCTAGGAATGCGTTTTTGTAGACACAAAGAAGATCAACGAAATGCTTTGAATCAGATTTGGTTTTCTTCTCGTCTTCATACAACTTAATTGTTAGGCAACCCACATTATGCTTTATTTTTTGTTTAATTATGCTTTTTTTTTTCAAATTATGCTTTATTGTTAATTTCAATGATTATTTTACATTAATCGTGTATAATGTATAATATTTATTATACATTAAATATTCTAAATATCTTGATCTATTTATTGATATTTTTTGCAACTAGTTTCTTTCATATTTAATGAACTTTCTACTTAATTCATTGTAAAGAGATGTGCTTTGCTCGAATAATTTTTTTCTATCATTTGTTTGCGCCTTACCGGTACATATATACAGAAAGAGAAAGTAAAAGATGCCACCAAAAAGTACAGAAAGTGCTTAAGTTCAAAAAGTCAACATAATATAGTATGGAGTTCTTGCATACTATTCATTGTTGGCGGAAAAACTTCTTCTTTTACGTTTTTCTTTTCTCCACATCAGAGGATTACACCAAAAAGTTTACAGAAATAAAAATAAGCTTTTCATTGTTGCATTGTTATGTTCGCAATGATTTTGCATTGTAAATATTGGTTTTAAAAAATATTAACACAGTATGTTAAACTTTCAGTTAAAGAGAATTTTCCAAGAATTGTGCTATATATTTTAAATTATGCTTTATTGTCTGAAATTATGCTTTTAAAACTAGTTTCTTCTTGACCCCTAGACAATCACAATCATGTTTAAAGTACCAATCATATGTGTAAATTGCTGTTATGCTTTATATGCTTTTTATGCTTTTGGGTTGCTCTATTAATTGTGTTTGGGAGGATTTTGAGTTCTCACTTTAATGTTTGCAGATCACTCCATAATGCTGGGTTATAGGCTCGACAATGTTGTAATTTTAAAAAGTTTTTACTTTTTGGTTGTAGAGTGGTGATTGATCTGATGATTTTGCAACATGATACAAAGCTGTTTTCCATATCAGTGATTGTCTATCAATAGTAGGGAGAAAGATGTCTCTTGATAGATATATTATCTTTAGAAGATTCGTTTTCTGCATCCAATAAAAGAAAAGATTCATCCCAAATGAATTTGTGATATTCTGATGGCGGATGTCTAGTTCGTTTCCACGAGGAACCCCTTTATTCTATTTGTTTCCGGCTCTAGAATTCGAGACCACTTTCTTTGCAGATCTCCAAACATTCTTGATAAATTTGTTCGAATATTGTTCGTTGAGAGACATATTAACCAGACCTCATCTTGGACAGCGTTTGAACTAGTGTATCTAAAACAATCAAACCTTCTGACATATCTGCATCTACTTGAGATAAGGCGAAACTCAAAGTTATAGCATGGCACCAGTAATCTTAATTTTAGCAGCCCGAAAACATTCCCTCGTGTACAGATCACACTAATTTTCCGGATGGAATGATGGAGGTAAATATCAGAAGTTCCAGATTTGTTTTAATACCGCGTGATAATATAATGTGTTGAAAACAGATTTTATGAAAAAAAAAAAGGATTAAATGGATATGATAATTTGTAAAACAAACAGTGATACTGCTTAAGTGAATTATAAGAAAAAGCCTTGAAAAGTAATCAAGAGGAACCATTAATATGTTTTTCCTTTGTTATAATAACTTGTCCTAAGGGACAACGGTGGTAGAAACTAATGAGACTTTATAATTGAAAAAAAATCATTATATTACCAAAAGATGGATAACATTTGGTAATATAATGGGGATTCAGGCTGGCAGAGGGGGAGAGTGAAAACGGAGGCAACAGAGACATTCTTTTTTTTTTTTTTTTAGCCATGTGCAAAGTGATTAACCTTGGACTTCGGGTGAGAGGTTACCATATACTCATGTGAGTTTCAATTGCTACCACTTGTAAAAGTTAGCTAAGAAAGACAGTCTGAGCATAGTTTTAGTTTCCTAGCGTAATTAGTTTTTGTGACAAGTAACTCGTATATGCAAATAGCATCGTTAATATGATCTTGTATGTTAGAATTGTCTTTGTGCAAATAAAATTGTAATTAAGCATTTCAAGGTAAAACAGGTTCTTTTACTTAACTTCTACAATGAAAAAATTAGAACTTACCTCTTACGCACAGATACGACAGCGTGGGATACTGTCGGTCAGTAAGTAATATAATCTGAAGTCATCTACCATACGTAACTAAATATAATTGATTATTCATTTTTATTAATCAATAAATAGTTGTTTGGTAGATAAACTCATTATAATAATAATAATAATAATAATAATAATACCAAATTGTTTAATGGGTGCTATGCATTTGTTCTATGTCGCCATAATCAATGGAAATCAATTACTTAGTGTACGAAGACTTTTTTCTTCCAACACAAATGTAATGTTTTACTGCAGTGCATATTATTTGCAAGTATGCATATCATATTTTAGTATGACTTTGAACATTGAAGCGACTGTGAATGCCGACTGATTTTCTATTTTTCTGGTTGTTTGTCAAAAACAAAGGAGATAACTAGATAATAGACAGAGGTTAAAATGAATGTCCAGGTGGCGAGGTCAATGCAAGCATCCCACAGATTTCCGTGAATTAGATCTTCCCGTACTACAAACTAAAACGAGTGAAGCTATTTTATTCGGAACGCAACGGTATTCTGCAGTTCGTAACTTTGTTTCGAGAGATGTTTCGGAAGTAGTTTCACTTGTAGCCACTGGCAACTCACCGTTTGTCGACCTATAATAGCATCATTTGTGTGGGGGGGCACTAGGGGGGCCAAGAATTTGAGCAAGGGAGCCTGGCCCCCCTTGGCTCCGCCACTGATCGGTATTGGACAATTAAACATATACATTTATGGTGACAACAATACTAAGCGTATTTTTTATTACAGCAAATTTTCTGATGATACAAGGGATGAGTTTGGGTCCAGCGTTCATCATGTTTAATGTGAGCACACAATGGCTGTGCCGATCCAGAAGTAGAGATTATATTTGTGATTTTTGCTAGTAATCACATTCAGTTATGGCTTGGTATTAGTGATGAGCGAAAGGGTCTTGGTCTTACAGTTTTTGCAAGAGTATTGCATGCAAGACCAAGACAAAGACCAGGAATACAGATGCAAGACCAAGACCAAGACCAAGGGGTGCAAGACCAAGACCAAGACTACACCTGCAAGACCAAGACTCTTGCGCAAGAGTCTTGCACAAGTACTGGTACTACTTGAACTTTTTTATAGAATGTGAAAAAAGAAGAAAAATCATTACATCTTTTACTTGAATTTTTTGGCTTCAGTAAAAATGCCACTGGAGTGAATGTTTTCCCAATAGTTTTATGCAATCCGTGTGAGTCGATCTGCCCCTGTAGCATATAGCTACAGTATATCGTTTCCTGAATTGGTTGTTCGCGTTTTCTGTAGATATTGCTCGTTTTCAAGACACACGTGTGTCATGTTGCGCAATGTAAGCTATTTTGGTGGACAAACATTGTGTGCGTGGGTTTTCTCAGGTTTTTTCCGTTTCCTCAAACTTTCTTCATTCCACCTTTTCAGTAATTTTTCATCATCACCGTCTCCCTTAGCCTTGGTGCATAACTGTGGGACGTTAAACTAGATACTTCGTTTCATTTCAAAGCATATTAGTGGTGGTGTTCTTCCAAAACTGAAGAGAAATGTAGTATTGAACATCGGTAATTCTGTACACCATAGGTGCCGACTACATGGGATGACCTTGGCTCCGAGACTCAAACATCACTTGGAAATTTTTAATATGTGCTAATAAAATTAATATCGAAATAACATTTTCATGACATTAACATTAACTTAGTGCATCTGACTGCAAGTTTGATTTCATGGGCGGTTGCTTATACGTTGAATAATTGTTTATCAATATAACTTTTAGCCTTCTTAGGTATATGGCACATCGAGGATTGAGCGATATAACATTATACTACAACAGTAAATCTATATTATAAAATTGAAAGTGACTATATTTTTTACTCTTAATCTCTTGAACCACCCGCTTGAAATGGATCAAATTTTCAATAGTGATCAGGTTTGGGCCTGGAATGTTATTTGTTAGTTCACTTTGAAGGAGCAACATATGGGAGGAGGAGGAGGGGAAGGTATACAAAAATCCAAATCAATAAAAATAAAAGTGACTAAGTTTGCAACTTAATAATTCTTGAACCACCAGACCGATCTTAATCAAATTTTTAACATGTATGAGGTTCGGAACTGAAAAGTTTTTATAGTTTCACTTTGATGGTAGAACCTCCGGGAGGAGGAGCAGAGGGGGAGGCATATATATATATATATATATATATATATATATATAAAACTTAACTCTTGAAACACCCGAACAATCTTTTTATCAAATTTTCAACATAGGTGGAGCTCAGACCTGGCACTATTTTTATCATTATACTTTGACGGTGCAACATCGGGGATGGAGAGGAGGGAGATATATGTAAAAAATAAAAGTATAAGCAGGGCCGGCGGAAGGGGAAAATATCACCCGGGCAAAGAATCCATATGGCGCCCCCTACAACCCATTTGTATTACTGAGTTTAAATTTGCTATGCTACCTTACAGATAGCTAAAGGATAACTCCTTGAACTCTATAACTATAAGAATCAATTATCAAACTGAGTAAGATCTTAAATTTTGTCAGTTAAATACACAGAGTAAGTTTTGGTTAACGATATACGAAACAATTATTTACACATGAGCATGCAAAATATTCTACGTCACTGATTAGAAATTTACAGAACGATTCAAGAAACAACGATTTATATAAAATTAAGATTGATGATGCGATACAGCATTTATTTACACATATATACATAAACAACCTTGTTAACTGCGAAAGAGAACACATATATGAACAAAAGAACATACAAATATATTTTGTAACAGCATTGTACAAAGATTTCGTAATACAAATAATACAACCAGTAATATAATTTTATATCTTTATACAGTTTTAATGCAAATTGTCCTTTGACTTGTTTACAATGCTAAGTAAAATTAACTTTTCGTGCCTTTTTCACTGCAAAGTCTTTAATTAAAGTATCAGTGTCAAGCTCACACAGAACATCACATTCAATAGACATCATAGAAAGGCTTACAAGACGCTCTTGCGTCATCGTTGATCGTAGGTAGTTCTTTACAAGTTTCAACTTGGAGAAACTTCTTTCTGCTGAAGCTACACACAGGAATAATTAGTAAGATTCTTAGAGCAATAGTTGCATTTGGAAATAACCCAATAAGGGAGTTCTTGTAAATATATGTAAGTACTTGCAACAGTTTGCTCCCATTTTCAGAACTAAGAAATGAAGGTAAAAGTAAGAGCTCTTGATATAACTGAAATCCGTCAATATCACAGTGATCTTTGTCTGTTAAAGATAGTTGTAAGTCCTTGCAACACTTTAGTAAATACTCTTTGTCCGTTATTGAATGGATGTCATACAAAAACCCTAATATTTCGCTGTGCTGCTTCAGTTGTTGAAATCTTTCATTCAGGGAACAGATAATTGTTTCTAATGTGCAAAATTAGAAGTTACATTTAAACGCACTGTATGGATCACTAATCGGTTCGTCTTCAGATTCATACAATTGTCGTTTGACTTTCCTAGGTCGGAGTTTTGGTTCATTCTCAAAGTGTGGTTGAATGTCGAGCTCTTCAGCAATTACTTTGGCATCAGCCAAAATATTCTGGAAACCTTCATCACTTCGCATGTTCTCAAGGCGACACTTGGTTTTCTTAAGCAGATCAACTGTTTGCTGAATGTCCACTGATTCTTGTTGGAAAACATGGCTAACCACATTAACACAAGAAAGAACTTCATACCAAAACACCACAACACAAACG
Source organism: Thermobia domestica (assembly GCF_964235325.1). Lineage (NCBI taxonomy): Eukaryota > Metazoa > Arthropoda > Insecta > Zygentoma > Lepismatidae > Thermobia > Thermobia domestica. The sequence goes on along the minus strand of NC_137455.1, from coordinate 242,827,314 downwards.
AACTTAAAATTCTGGAGCTTCCTAGCCAGGGAACAAGCCTTATTTTTGCCCATAACGTCTATCTTTGAGTCCTTTGATGCTTCGAAAAGAGCATCGTAAATTTCTCCTAACTGGTAACGAAACGATTTGACAGCATCAATACAACTCTCCCATCTAGTATCACTAAGAGGTTTCAAAGTGAAATTGGATATATGTTTTTGCAGAACAGACCAACAATATGTGGAACTAAAAAAATAATTGTATACTTCTTGCAATAAAGCAAAAAAATTTACAGCCTCACTACAGCACATTGCAGAATCATTTACAACCAAATTCAATGAATGGGAGCTACAAGGGACAAAAAATGCTCGACTATTTAGATCTAATATTCTTTTTTGAACGCCTGAGTGCTTTCTTTTCTTTCATATTGGCACCGTTATCATACCCTTGGCCACGCATGTTTGAGAGAGAAATTTTCAGTTTTTCTAATTCTTCCAAAATAGTGGTAGTTAGTCCTTCTCCTGAAGAATCATTTATGCACAAAAATCTCAAAAAATGTTCTTCAATGGATGGTTCCTTACCCAGTTCTACCTTCACGAAACGAACAATTAGTGTCATTTGCTCTGTATGACTTACGTATGGTGTACAATCTAATATTACGGAATAATATGTCGCTTTCATTAGATCAGTCAAAATTTTATCCTTTATTTTTGAACCAAGGAGTTCAATTATTTCATTTTGAATGTCCTTGCTCAAATAATGTACATGGGTCTCTTTACATGTTATTCGTCGCAAATGCTCAGCCATAGTAACATCAAACTGTGCAATACACTCAACTAGTTTGAGAAAATTGCCGTTGTTTCTTGAGTAAATAGTGTCATTTTGACCACGAAATGCCAAGTTCTGGGAAGCAAGAAACTGAATTATACACAGCAGTCGTTTGAGAACCTCTTTCCAACGCTCAGTTTCATTGCGAATAATTGCTTGGTTTTCAGCGTCAACTGTTTTACCTGACTGTAATCGGTTTGCAAGTTCAAACCACGATTGGAAAGCCTTCATGTGAGTCAAAGATCTATCATGGTCTGATAACAGTCCGGACATATGCTTCCAATCCGAAAAACCTTCACGAGAAGAGAGTGACATTGTAGTACCACCGAAAAGACGGCAACAGAAACAAAATATTGCATCCTTAGTCACTGAATAAATAAGCCAACTACGAGCAACTTCTTCTCCATTGTGCAGACGTCTTTTGTAGTTACTTGTAGTAAATCGCCGACCCTCGCTGTTTACTGGGAACTCTCGTTTGGAGACTTGAACTGGACCTCGTCTAACAAGTATCTGACGCATTCTGTCCGTAATATGTTCTGGCCAATTTCCTGGATTATCAAGATCGATTGATTGAAATTCCAACACCTGCAAAAAAAAAAAAAAAAAAAAAAAAAAAAGTCAGTAGAAAATAATGTTAAATTTATTTTAAACATTGTTTTTAACAAAGAATAAGTGACTAAAACTTTAATGTAATTTTTCAAATTGTGTTCATAATTTTTAAAGATGGTAGGCTTGCACCGAAGATGGGTGGGGTGGCGGTGGGGGATATTCAAGCAGCTAGATCATCCGGGGATAAACACAAAACTTAGAATGGCGCATGACCAATAAGCCTCCGATAGATGAGAGATATAAATAAATAAAGAGGGGGAGAGGAAAAGTTTAATAATAACTGAAGTAAATAAATAAATAAATAAATAAATAAATAAATAAATAAATACAGGTTTCGTGCGAATATAAGACGTCCACGTCATATTCTTTTGTATACATAGAAGAATCTGCCCAGGATTTCTGAAGCCCTACACAGAATTCTCGGTTTTAGCATTGAAGTGCTGTAATGTGGTTAAATGCCTTACCCTGATTGGCTCCACAAATGCCTCTTACGAAGTTGAATCAGTAATGAACGACCAGATCAACCGGGATACAAACATGTTCGTGGCTGACTCAACCTAAGAAATATGCAACTTTGAAAACAACATTTCTTTGAACATTATTTTTAGCAAGTTTGTATTTCTTACTATCTGTATTTTCTTTAAAATATGCACATTATTATACACTAATTAAAACTAAACTCTGTTTTTTAAGCTGCGAAACACCACTGACTGTCCTTTTTTTCTTTCTCTTTAAATGTGGTGGGTTGGTATGTGATAAGTTAGTTGACTTGCATCGTAATGTTTTGGCGCTTTCTGGATTAGAGTTTGGTACTTTATATTACTTGAAAAGTTTTCCGATTTCCTTGCGATGCTCAATATAAAAAGCCTTGGGAGATAGAATCCGCTAACTCTTGCATCAAATGTGAGTCTGCTAGTCATTCAACCACTAAGGCAATAAATATTACATATTATTATTTTTTAAAAAAATGTTATCCCATATGTCTTCCGTCAAAGCAACTTGAACGGAATACAGTGATATTATGCACCTAGACACAAGAAAGGAATTCCAAAAATTGAGTAAGTGTGACCCTAAAGATGTTTTTGATTGATTGTTTATATATTTGGCATGTTATAATTTAATTGGTGTCTCCGCAGAACGACTGGTTAAGCTCATCGCCTTATAACTAAGGGAGCTCGGGTTCGATTCTCGGTGAGGACACAAGTGGTTCGGATCCCGCCCTTAGAACGTCATCATCATCCCATGGAAAGCAATGCAAAGCCACCATGGTTTCACCTTGCTGAGAGACCTTCGGGGTCAAACACATGCCTCCGGGAAGAACACCAATCATCATCATAAATTAATTACTTATAGCAGGCAAATTATTAGCTTTCTTATATTACAGTACAAAAGCATATACAGTTTGAACCTCAGTATTTTAATTTTTCCAACAGATTAAAAACAATAATTACAGTAAAATGTATGTGGCCAAACTATAGTCTGTTAAAAGATTTTTTTTTTTTAATGTCAGTTAGTGAAAATCTCTAATCAGTTCTACTGCTTGCTTATTTGTTACAAAAATAATAATTCGATTTATATCCCGAGTTCAGGTCGAAATTCATCTACAACACCCGCCAAATTAAACCAAAGAAAATCAATAATATTGTATATGCTTCATGGAAAGTAAGTGAAACATAGTTAATTTAATCCCACTAGCTAACTAAATATATATATATATATATATATATATATATATATATGGTGCCTTCCATTTCAACTCAGGCAAAAAAATATAAAATTGTACCATCACCATTTCAGATATTGTTGAAACTTTTTTTATAGCAACTAGACATGTTTTTAAGAGACCCATATTTTTTTGTTTTGTCGAAAAAAAATTTCCCGCCAAGTAATGGGCCATCAAAGACGGAGAGTACAATTTATGAATTGTAGAAGACATGGAAAATGGTCAACTTCGGAGCCTCACCATTCGGCTATGGAGACAGGTAGAGTTATAATTCTTGTTGTGGTATGTACATAGGGATATAAATAAACTATATTTTATTATAGTTTGGTTTGCGCGTGCGTATCTTTTTGTACATAAATTAACAAATGAACGTCAATTTATCTGAAAAGTCGAAGTTTGCGAATTTTTTTCGAGCACTTCTAGTTCGAATTTTAAAATTCTGTTTTCACGGTTGGTAAGACCTGGTTACCCGCTTTCCGAAAAAAAAAATTTGTATTGCTTCTGTGTGCAACCGTTTTGTCGCAAAAAATTCGAGAAATTGTAAAATTTTCAAAAATCGCCATGTTTGGGCGCCATTTTCTCGAAAACACCATCTTTTAAAATTCTGAAATTTTGTCAGATGGTTCAACTTTACATGAATAATAAACACACCAAACACCATTCTCGACCAATCCTTCATGAATTAACTGCAGCCTTTTAAAATTAGCGAAGTTTCCTTAACTTTGATGTCACAGTTAGCAACACTGGGAACAATAAAAGTGCAATGATTAGATGATGTTTGTGGTTCACATTCATTAAATGAAGAATAAAAGGTTTTCTTGACTGTTTTTTATTATTATTTTGATCAAGAAGGCTTTCTGAAATAGTAAAATGACCCTCCCCCTACTCCTCCGTTTTCTTAAACCGAAATAATCTGAGGTGGAAATTACGATTACGAAACGCAGAAATTTCAAGTTGACTTACTTAAAATGGTCTTCGGAAACTAAATTTCACATTATTATTATTATTATTATTATTATTATTTACATGGACCAATCATTTGCTTGGTTGGTGTCTTCTTCGCTAATAGCATGTAACCATCCAGGTGCTCCAATAGGTGTTGGCTCACTCACAACTCGTCCAGGAGTGGATCTAGGGGGAAGAAATTTTATTTTATATATAAATAAAACCGATCTCAGAGTTTGGAGCTCTTAAAAGTAGCTCTAAGTAGCAGTATTACCCCCTCCCCCTTCCAGAAGTCCGTCCTGGATCCGCCCCTGCGTAGCACATTGGCGATAGTCACAAATGCTGAAGGTCCATGTGGAAGCATAAACAGCACTTCAACTTCACGTAATTCATGATTTATTCATAATATTTCTGCTACTCACCACTGGTTATCATACATATAGGCCTATGTATGTAACAAAAGTTCCTTTTTGCAGATTTCTTAAATCTTCACTTTGAATTGCAGAAGTTCGATTTTGGGGGAAGCATGAAGTTAGTTCATGGTGACCCGTTACTGCCATAAAAACTTCGCCATTTTCCGAAAGCCAAAGATGATTTCGTTGAATACCAGTTACCGGTCGCATACTTTCCCTTTTTTTCTTCCGGAAGTCGTCGAATTGAGTTCCAGGCAACAAAACGAGAGTAATACCCGGAGTTTGTACTTGCACTATACTCACGAATTCTTCTGCGGTTTTAGTGGGGGCGCGGTGGCTGAGTGGTAGAGCGTTCACCTCCGGTGCTTGGGGTCCCTGGTTCGATCCCAGCTCGCGCCGTGTAGGTTTTGTGGTGGACAAACACCGTGCTCGTGGGTTTTCTCGAGGTTATCCCGTTTCCCCCCACTTTCTACATTCCACCATTTCATTCATTTCTCATAATCACCGTCTTCTTTAGCCTAACCGGCATAAGCGTGGGACGTAAAACTTAAAGATTTCATTTCATTTTTTTCTTCTGCGTTCTAATACTGTGTATCTGTTTTTGCTTAAGGTTATGCCGCGTTGCCACATTCTTTACACCCCCCCCCCCTCAATACCGTCGCAGAGACCCTTACATGGCCGATTTCACTGCAAAACCACTGCTTTATCGGACCTGTCTGCATCTCGAACATCTGACAGCGATTTTTAAAGTGGGATGCAGCACCACCAGAAATCACTGACACGGTTTGGGAAATTGTAGACACTTTTTTTCTCGTATTCAAACCTTTTTCTATAAAATATATTTTTGCTTTTCTTCGAGTATTTTTAGAATCTTGTCTATGGCTATGAGTAAATGAGCCGAATCGTGTGTTTTATCGTCGTTTATTACAACAAAACTGTCAGTTGTTTCATATCCCGGTGATAACTCTGAATTTCACTTTGCAGAATAACAGTCCAGTTTTCAGCAAAGTCCACATGAAGTAAAATATAATTTGTATCTTGAAATTTCTCTTTGGATTATCTTGATGTAGTCATGAATTAGAATTCTTACAGTTAATTCAGCAATGTACGATACGAAAACAGGAAGTGTCAGTTTTTTTAACGAGATTATTGTTTTCCCATATGGCATACATAACACTCATTTTCATCAGGATCAATGATTAAAGACTCCACACTTATTCGTTCCACTCCAGGACATTCACCACATTCTTGAAGAAGACAGTTGTCATTTTCTACGGATCATACTACTAAAGGAAATAGGTCACTCACGACAGCTTCAATAGAGGCTGAACCTTTGATTTGTAGCAACGCAGTAGCAGCTAACCTAGAATTTGCAGAATACACATACACACATACACACTTCCCTCGCAGGTTGCGAACTGACCCACTTTAGTCGAATACTGTAAAATTCCGAGTGACCCATTCTTATGTTGGGATTGTTTTGTTTAAAAAGTCAGTAAATTTCTTTGGTACGCGTAAGAAAACGTTTCGATTTTTTTTAACTTTTTGCCCTTTTTCGATCACTGTAATGACATCGCACTTAATTGAGACTTTGACTGGAGCATTCCAAATCATCACTGAGGCAATAATTCAGACTTTTTGTAGATCATCAGAATTAATTGGATAGCCATTTCAAGTAAACTTAAAATTTGTGTGTTTCGTAATCGTAATTTCCACCTCAGATTATTTCGGTTTAAGAAAACGGAGGAGTAGGGGGAGGGTCATTTTACTATTTCAGAAAGCCTTCTTGATCAAAATAATAATAAAAAACAGTCAAGAAAACCTTTTATTCTTCATTTAATGAATGTGAACCACAAACATCATCTAATCATTGCACTTTTATTGTTCCCAGTGTTGCTAACTGTGACATCAAAGTTAAGGAAACTTCGCTAATTTTAAAAGGCTGCAGTTAATTCATGAAGGATTGGTCGAGAATGGTGTTTGGTGTGTTTATTATTCATGTAAAGTTGAACCATCTGACAAAATTTCAGAATTTTAAAAGATGGTGTTTTCGAGAAAATGGCGCCCAAACATGGCGATTTTTGAAAATTTTACAATTTCTCGAATTTTTTGCGACAAAACGGTTGCACACAGAAGCAATACAAATTTTTTTTTTCGGAAAGCGGGTAACCAGGTCTTACCAACCGTGAAAACAGAATTTTAAAATTCGAACTAGAAGTGCTCGAAAAAAATTCGCAAACTTCGACTTTTCAGATAAATTGACGTTCATTTGTTAATTTATGTACAAAAAGATACGCACGCGCAAACCAAACTATAATAAAATATAGTTTATTTATATCCCTATGTACATACCACAACAAGAATTATAACTCTGTCTCCATAGCCGAATGGTGAAGCTCCGAAGTTGACCATTTTCCATGTCTTCTACAATTCATAAATTGTACTCTCCGTCTTTGATGGCCCATTACTTGGCGGGAAATTTTTTTTCGACAAAACAAAAAAATATGGGTCTCTTAAAAACATGTCTAGTTGCTATAAAAAAAGTTTCAACAATATCTGAGATGGTGATGGTACATGCTCTGCCTGAATTGAAATGGAAGGCACCATATATATATATATATATATATATATATATATATATATATATAGAAGCTAGGCCGTCATGAACATATTGGTAGAAGATATTTAGAAACAATTGTTGGTCTGTCGAATTTATAATTTATGCCTGTCGAATTGCAATGTACTCTAATAATAAAAGTAATTATGTTTCACTGCATTTCCTCTTATATTTTACACAATGCTGTAATTGCGTGATATTCAACCAACATGCAATTCAGAATTTTATTCAAATAGCAAAATGTTTAACTTACGTCTATTACAATTTCCTGTGGAAATGCTGATCCATCTTCGTTTCGTATATCAATTGCTCCAGATTTCAATTGTTCTTCTTCCTCCTGCGAAATGCTCGTAATCGATCGATCCACCTGTGGAAAGGAAAAGAACCAATACGTTACAAATAAAGTTTCTTTTCTTAAAAGAAAAAAATATATTTAATTTGTATTCTAAAGGTGAAGAAAATGCATAAATGATAAAATAACTGCGTATATTGAATCTACATGTTCCATGTTCATTGTGAAAATGTACAGTTAGGAAAACAAAAAAATGGGTCGATTCTTACAGAATCTAGGTAAGAATGGCCTCATTTTTTCTTTTGCTAACTGTACATAAAAATTAAATTCTCTCCGTATTCATTAACAACTTTGTGTTGTGAAAATCATCAAGAATCAGCGCATTCATAAAAGAGATGCGAATACATTGAAATTAGCTGCCGAAGCCTGAACACTTTTTTTTAAGTCACGTTAATCGTATTGCTTAGAAACATAATCTATATAGTCTTACACTGGTACATGTTACTTATTTACGATCCGTTTATGAAATAATGGGTCTATTGTACAATTTTTGATAGCGAAACTCCACGGGGATCTGTTAACGGTAACAATCATACATTTTAACTCTTCAGAATTCTAGTTAGTAGACGATACTACTACTACTACTACTACAATACTACTATTACTAATAATAACAATAATAATAATAGTAATAATAATAACCACTGGCACGGCAGACCAATAGATCCTGGGCCTGCTCCAACGCCATCTGATAGCGAGTGGTAAAAATTCATCCACCTGGGTAACAGAACGCGGGTCAGCCGGTCGTGTCACTACCCGCCAACAGGCGTATTAGGAGCTTTGCAGGCCAAGTGACCGTCATATCTTTATTTATGTGACTCCCCAGTTTTCCTGCCGTTGAAATGCGGAAAGTCCGGGGATTGAACCCAGGAGCACGTAGACATGAGCCCAACGCTTTAACCTCTAGACTAGACTATGGAGGCCCTCTACTTAATTAATAGATGAATGCTTGAAATACAGCTAAAGTTGGTTAATACACATCTAACGAGTAAAAGTCTTATCGCTTTGGTACACGTATCAAGCATCAGTGTTTGTATAGAATGTAATTATTGGTACTTATATCAATGGAGAAAGAGCTTTCTTTGAGCCTGAAGTTCGCCGCAAATCTGAGAGGCCGCCACCCTACCCACCCCAGCCTGCTAAGACGTGTAAACACCTTTTCTCTATTAAACGTAATAAAACGAAAATACGTTACGTAATGTAGGCCTACTTACCTGTACTGTGATGTTATCTTCTGGAATATTTGTTGATTTCTTGCTGGTTTCCTCATTCTCTGGTTCTACGTTTTCATTTCCATTATTGTCTGTTTCAGGAGTACGAAAGAATTTCTTTAATGCTGCTGCCTGTTTCTCATTTTCAGCCGCTAACTGTGCTCTTCTTTTTCTGTATACATTTCTAGAAGGCTTCTTTTTTTCCGACATGTTGATAAAGAACACATTAACGCAACGATTCTTCTACTAAGAGTCGAAATTCAGGAGACAAAAGAAGAACACGCACACCATGAAGCCTGCACTACATGTACATGACTTCTGATTTATAATTTTCTTTCACGAGACATTTGACAGTACAAACAGGACTAATTTCTTTTTGGTTGCCGATAACTAAATATTGTTTGTGTGTATTGTTAGAGCGGCCGACATAGCTTTGTCGCAAGGAGTGCAAATGTCGGCACCGCGGCGGTTGTAAGTGTCAGAGCGTTATTGTTGCTCAAAACTCCCAACTCTCAACAATAGCCTTTAGCTTTGTCAGCGGAGATTTTTTATAGACAAATAAGGTGAAGGGATGAAGGGATTTCCTTTATAGGAGATTCAAGAATAAACCGGGGTTGTTATAAAGAGTGAGGCCTATGGCATGAGGTAGTAACCAATGTTGCTACACAATTTATGAAAAAGTTAATTTTTAGTTCACCGTTTACAATAATATAAATTTAGCAAGGATTTTGGCGCTCCCCAAACTCCCCTAAAATTTGGCGCCCCGGGCGGTCGCCCGGTCCTTCCGCCGGTACTGAGTATAAGTGACTGTCTTTGTGACTTCATTACTCCTGAACCAGCCAATCAATCTTAATGAAATTTTCAACATAGATGAGGTTCGTACCTGAGATGGTTTCTGTCATATCATTTTCACGGTGGAGCTTAGGGAATGGGGAGAGATATTTAAAAATGATCGAAAATGACCGATATTAGAGTGGAGTCTATTGTTTTTGAGGTCGCTGAGATAAACAGCGACATTTCCGATGCTGTTTAAATCCAAATTCGGCTCCGTAACTTGGCGGTGGGAGGGGAGATATCTAAAAATGATCGAAAATTAATATTAGTGTCGAATTCGAAGTATTTGGGATCGCTAAATTGAACAGTGATACTTCCGATCTCGTTTAAATGCAAATTCAGCAACGTAACTTGGGAAGGGGGAAGAAGGAGATATATAAAAATTTATCGAAAATGACCATTATTATCAATGTGAAATTCATGGTTTTCGAGGTCATTGAGACGAACAACGACACTTACGATGCTGTGTCTTGCAACATGGGGGAGGACACATATAAATTTATTGAAAATGACCGATATTAGTACCGAATCCATAGTTTTCGGTGTCTCTAAGATGAACAGTGACGCTTCTGATGCCGTTTAAACCCAAATTCAGTCCCGCAACTTGGGGAGAATGAGGGGAGAGAAATATAAAAATAATCGAAAATGACCGATATCAGAAAGCACTTTAGTAACAATAAAAAGTGATTGATTAACGAAACATATTTTTTTTAAATTTAAACCAATGAAGTGGGTAATTGATGCTAGTAATCCATATTCACTGGTTTTGTACAGTTATTTTAAATAATTTGTAGTTTGATGTCGTTATTTTGTATTTCTAATATAGGTCAAAAGTATTTATACAAATTGAGTTTATAGAAAAGACATAGACAGTTGAGTCGTTTTTAATTTTCACTCAAATTATTCTAAAATATTAAGTTTCGATTATAATCATTATTTTAATTTCTTTCCCTATTTTTTGGTCGATATGCTAAACATATCATCATAATCATCATCAAAGCCTTCTGCCATTTTTGACAGGTTGCTTGCTGCAACCGAGAAACCTCGATGTACGGTGGTCCTCAGCTGGTCTCTTCGTCTTAATGTAGCAATTTTTTTTTTTAATACCTTCCTTCAACTACAATCTTCTTTGCTCTCTCTCTCTCTATCCTTTCACCGTACCCTCTAGCACGTCCTCCACAGCCAATATCCCAACCAGTTCCTCTTTCTCCTCTTATCAGTATCTAAAATTATTCTTTATTCTCCTACTGCTAATATTTCTAACACCTTCTCATTCGTTTTCCGTTCAACACAGCTAAATCTCTCCTTTTTTCTCCATGTCTAGGTTTCAAAAGTCTGCATTTTTTCCATTGCTTTTGCGTAATGTCCATGTTTATGCCCCATTGGAATCAGTAAAACAAAATCTCAATATATAATTATAAGTTTGTTTAATACAAAGATTAGCTAATCGTGGTTGAAAATAAAAAATTGACGCCTTTAGAGTGAAAATAATTTTGCAGTTCCTGGTATTTCAATAATCTGTACTGTTTTGATTTTCTTTCATTCGTCTCAAGGGTAGTCTCCCCAGTTTGGGAACCAGTGGTCTTGGATCTGTTAAAAAATATAAAAAGATTACGAAACGTAGTGATTTATGTTATAAGTAGCGAAGCGTGGGCACCCAATAAAAAAATAAAGGACATCACTCATTTTGTACACTATTATTATACTTACACGAAGATAAACTATGTTACATTTAGAAATATACAATGTATTTCTTTTACTATTGGGACATTGTAGAATTTATTATTCCTTATATCTAGGGTAAAATTTACCTATGAAAAGCAAGACTTCTTAAATGCAAGACTTGCAAGACTCTTGCAAGCAAGACCAAGACCAAGACCAAGACTGGTGTGCAAGACCAAGATCAAGACCACCCCGGTCTTGGTCTTGGTCTTGCATTTGCTCATCACTACTTGGTATTAAGAATTTTCATATACTGTCACTGTATTCATTGTATGTTCAACAGAAAACTCATTTCTTTTCTATTTAGCATTTGTATTCCATATTACCCTCCAAAGTAGTTTCTTTACAAATTATGTTTTGCCCACCCCTGTATCGAAACTTTTTTTTTTATCAAGATACGCATAAATAAAACCAAATATTTAAGGCGTATATTTGTTTCCCTTTTGTTTTAATATGCAATTCTTAACTGAGTTACAAGCGAAACAAAAATGGTATTCCATAATACCCCGAACTTCCTCTATTGTAAGTCCACTTCGTGATAATAATAATAATAATAATAATAATAATAATAATAATAATAATAATAATAATAATAGTAATTCTGTAGTATTACTTTGGAGAACTTAATATATATAGCTATATCTTTTCCTTCTCAGGGTGTGAGGCCAGCGACACTAAAGATGTTTCAGCAGTCCAAATGCGCAAATATCTATTGGACTGGCATCTGGGCTTTTCACAGGAATGCCTTCGAAAATAATAACATGAATTTTTCAGTTCCTCCGCCACGTCCTGATAAAACCGTAGTGATGTTCTGGCGATATTTCTCGAAGTCTTGTCCATATGAATCATCACCTAGTTCGTGTCCATTCCATACAACTGTGGACTAGCATTCACCTTCACGCCTTGTTCACCTTGCGTATCATCAACTTATCCTCATATCTGAATTACGTAACAACCATAATGCCAAGAGCAAAACTTTACCTGCACTAACGAATAAAGTTGCTGTGCCTCTTACCGTCAATGTCACGGTATGTGATCGCCGCAATGTGACCATCAGCAGTGAGATAGACTTATGGTTGTAGTGACAACTTTCTTTCATTTGGAATCCGCCAGGTACTTGAAACTTGAATACATACGAAAACTTAGCATGGAAAAAGGCCATTATGTAACCTCCCCATACTCGTTGATTTTCGGCACCATTTGATAACACTCACGCACCTATAAGGTCACACAGAACACCACTCCCGCCAGCAGACCCATAGTTCCAGCATGATACGATAGTGCAGCACCGAATCGAATATGGTCGGATATAAGTGAACGACCTACTGTATACTTTTTTTTTTTATTTCATGGGCGATGAGCTACTTTTTCACCAAATTTAGTTGAGATCCGACCAGTAGTTACTGAGAAATAAAAAAACCACATACAGACACACATACACCTGGTAGGAACCTATAAGCTCCGGTATACTTACACCTGCATCTAATAATACCCATACATGCAATCATTATTGTATGCATTTTTATGCCGTTGTATATACATGAAAAGCTACTTTTTACTATATTTTATCGTTCTAGCTCTCAATATTTTACTATGTGCAATAATAACGATATTACAAAATACAGTGAAACCTGTCATCAGCAGAATCGAGCGGGACTCGCAAAAATTTCCGTTAAAGTCAGGTTTCCGCTTAACAGAGATAGATTTTTACTTAAAAAAATACGATTCAATTTCATGTCCTTCGATTATGGAAGGTAGTTTAGAAACCCATTCATTAAATATTTCACCATTTGCATCATATGATCATCACAAAATTCGTAAAAAAACAGCTACCTCATGTCTTTTGCGTAAACTTTTTAACTATACATTGTATGTAGGGATGCGCACGAGACAAGATTTGTGGCTGTCTCGTCTCGAAAATGTGCAGTAAAAGTGATGTCTCGATTCGAAAAATGTATATTTTTCTATTGGAAGAGCCGTGTCTCGACTCGAATTCTGTCAGGAAAATCCTGTCTCGACTCGTCTCGTGCGCATCCCTAATTGTATGCTTTGAATTCAGTTTTACCCAGGTTTTCAGCTCCCGTTTTAGCGTATTCCTGTAATATAGGGCCCGATATGCGGTGATTTTACGGTTTGACACTAACAAACCACACCCATACTATTCACTTCATATCTTAGTTTTCAGTTTTCTTAACTTCTACTTTTATTTTCCCCTTACTGCAGTTTTATTTTTCCATTACTGCAGTTTTCTCACCCCTTCAAAATTTCCATTTTTTCTTTAGAATCTCGTACACCTGAGTTTTACCGACGTTGAACATCTTCATGATTTGCTTTACTTTCAATTATCTCGTTCTCTAGCATGAATACTTTTATCCTGGTGTTAAGATCAAACACAACCCTTGTTTTACAAGCCATAATGACTGCTGTCGAACCGATGTAAAAATGTAAATTTGGAGCTGTATTGGTAAAAGTTTTATTGCAAGGTGATTGATCAGGCGTAAAACCGAGAGTTGAGAAGGTCAAGGACAACAATAAACAGGAAATTACTGAATATTTCTGAGTATTGATGGGTCAAGGAACATTTTGTTTCTTAAATCTGGTATGTCAATGTTTATGAGATTTCAGAACCATACCTGTGAGAGCAAGGAAGAGAGGGTATCAGAAAGCGCAAATGAGAAAGAATGACATAATTCTCTTAAATATTCTGCATATGAATTTTTGCTTCAAGCTGTGATGCATTTCGTCTAAACCTTGCGCGATATACTTTAGGAAAGAGTTTTCTTTGGAATTCCGAAAGTCCTCTGAATCCTTCACTGCTTATCTTCACGACATGTGATAGAGATTATGACTTGCTTTGTTGCTTCAATTCCTTTTCGCCAGAATCTTGTTTTGTCAGTTTTCTCCTCATATTTGCCGGCTGTCAGTAGTTGCTATACATCGGAACAGTAGTACACCTACAAAGAAGGCTGACAGCTAACATGCCAGAAAGATGGGAAGAAGAAGAACATGCCGTCTAGCCGAAAATTGTGGGAGTGAATATGAATAGTGGCTGGGGAAGGTCAACACTGTCCAGAATGATTTAACAGAAGAACTAATTTATCGCAGACATTGTAATGTATATGTTTGCCCTCTCACAGGATCCCTAAAAAATTTTCTAAACGCTGTAGTCCGGAACTCAGAATTTTCCGTTAAACGTTTGTTTTGCTTTCCGTTGTCCGCATAACATAGGCCTAGTTTCTGCTTAATGAAGGGACTCTTACATGCTTTTACTCCAAACTTCATGGGAACGTGAAATATTTCACTTTTTAGTAGTAACAGAAACCATTTTGTTCCGGTAATTAATTAATATATAGTTATGATAGCGTTAAGTTAGAAAGTCCTGGGAATAACCTGTACAATAATAAAGTTAACGTTATTGATACATACTATATTTCAGTCAATCTTTTCTTAACGTTATTTAGTGGAAACAGAACATATTTCGTTCTTCTAATTCGTCACTATATAGTTATCCAAAAAATATAGTAACATTATTGTTTCATAACAAATGTAAAAGTAATGAATGGTACATAACGAAAAAATTAACAAATATATTGCTATACTTGGCTGAATTTCCATCTTTTTCGTTATTTTAACATTAAGTTAAATTAGTAAGCCTTCGGAATAATCTATAAAATAATAACGTTATTATAATTACTATATACCTATCAATCTTTTCATAAGGTTATTTAGTGATAACAGAAAGTAGATTGATCCTGCAATTCGTTACTCTATAGTTATCTGATAAGTATAGTAACATAATTGTTTTGTAGCAAATGTATGAAGTTACAATTGGTACATAACTAATAAATTAACAAATATATTGCTATACTTGGCTGTACTTCCATCTTTTTCGTTATTTTAACGTTAAGTTAAATCAGCAAGCCTTGGGAATAACCTATAAAGTAATAACGTTATTGCAATATACTATATACCTATCAATCTCTTCAAAAGGTTATTTAGTGATAACAAAAATAGTTTGCTCCTTTAAGACGTTACCATTATAGTTATCTGATAAGTATAGTAACATTAGTGTTTCGTAACAAATATATGAAGTTACAATTGGTACATAACGTATTGTGTTAACAAATATATTACGTTACTTCCGTCTATTTCGTTATGTTACAGTTATGTTAAGTTAGCAAGCCCTGATAGTGGTACACCAAGTTACATCAAATTCTGAGACGCGTTTTTTTTTCTTTCTTTTTTTTCTGATTTGGCTGATTTTACATAGAATGGCTCTAAAGTTTACTCGTTTCGTTTCGCAAATATCTGTTCTCTGTTGCCTTACGTGATCTAAACAGAAGAAGACGGTTCGGAATGAAGCCCCCACATGTGCCTGCATGCAACAGAGTCAATCTCCCTCCTTTACCAACTGGGACAGGCATTATACTTTTAGGTGTCTCGGCAGTCCAACTTTTGCTATTTGAGTGGCTAGTTAAAAAAAAAAGTTCAGCGACTTGATCACATCCCCCTTCACACAACCCTCTTGCTGTGTGGTACAGTTTACAGACCAACAATCTCCGTAGCCCCACAGGCTCTCTTCCTCTTACGAGAGTTGTGGTCCGAAAAATATGTTACAACTATATATGATGCATCCCGGCGATACAGCCCTCTTGCTGCACCGTGTCACTCTCCAGCCGCCTCTTCGGCCAAGAAATTAATAAGAATTCCAGAAAAAACATTCCATCCCCTCTTGGACAGATCCCTAACCATCTACCTCTTTAGACGGTCGAGCTCAGTGATGCCAATTCCTTCAGAGCCGTTTTCCCTTCACAAGCTTCAGAATTTCCCTTTTCCGGACAAAATTTCCCTTTTAATTGTTTTCGCTTCCACCCCCTCACCCAATCTTATAACCACATACAAGCAGATACCTGACAACCTTCCTTTGAGCTTACGCAGAATTTGAACTTGATTTGTTGTTTAGGTATCTAAGGCGTCGCGATAGAGGAGGGGAAAGGTGTAGGCCAGGACCTATGTTAAAGGTGCAATCTGTGCATTTGCCCGGTGTGACTGAGGAAAAACCGTATAAATACCTCTGTCATGACGGACAACCTAAAGAAATCATAAAAAATGTAAAATAAATATTATGTAAATTTAATTTTTATCCTAGACTTCATGATAGATTTTAATATTAATGTAACCTAAGGTACAAAGAAAATATTAAGTATATATTTGGTATGTACTTACTTAAGAACAGCACTCCCATATTTACTGAAACGAATACGAACAGTTACAAAGAAAACTCTAGTTGTTACTGTCTTTGGCTGTACACGAGGAATGTTCGTAAGCACAATACAAAGTTTAGAGATGCGGAATTCTTAAGAATTAATAATTCTGTGCGCACAGTCACCAGAAAATTTATAAAGTTACACAAACGCACATTCATCAATGACCCAGTATTCGCCCATATATACATATTTACATTCACGACACGCAGATTTTCTTCTCTTACATCGATTAATCCCCTTCACAATCAATTTTCTGGTTGGGAAAAACATCTTCTGATTGGGAAAACCAAACTTACAATAGTTGGAGTGGTAATTTAATTGAGAAATATTTCATCTTATTGCATTGCATTTAATTCAACAATGGGAGGATTAGTTTTGATAAAAGATTTTAAATAAGCATTGTTGTAATGTTTCGAATTTAACTGAATATGTTGATCAATGTGTAATGTTGATAAATATTAACGAATGCAAAGCAAGATAACTTGTGAGAATTTATGTGAAATATGTGCAACAGATTATGTTTGGAACAAATAAGATGTTGAATTTATACTGAATTTTAATGAGATTAATCAGATACGTAAATATGTTCAATCCATAAATGATTGAAGAGAGGTTCAAATTTCCCTGCAATATTGAGAGATTACAAGCAATTTCCCTTTTTCCCTTTTCTCCAAAATTTACTCAAAATTTCCCTGCGCCAAGGGAAATTTCCCTTCAATTGGCATCACTGGTCGAGCTGAAATCCTCCCCCACCTTTGATTCTCCTGCTCTTATATAGGAGTTACAGCCAACGGTCACCAGCCAGACGCTTGGTTTAAAATATTTTAAAATTAACGAAAAAATAATTTTTAAAAAGCAAGATTAGCGTTCGTTTCTAGCTCTCCCCTAAGTGAGCTGTTAAAGAAAAAAGTCCTGTTTCGAAAAGAAGGAAACTGCTGTTAGTTAAAAAGCTACAGAAAACAAAATTATATAAAGACAAGAATAAAAATATAGATTATATGAACTGTACTAATAATTTACCCGGCCGGGATTTCTTTCTAAATCTATATTAACTAAGAATACAATATACAAGAATAATAAACAAGATAATAATTACAAATACTAATAGCAGCTCCCTAAGAGGGGACTGCAAGCCCTTCATAAATAGTGTAATTCTTTACCTGACGAAGTGCTCTTTTGTCAACATGAATCTAAATATTGGTCACACTACTGATGATTGTGAGTTTCTATTGTTTAAAAAAAAACTGCGTTTAGTACGGGTTGGGTTTAGTTTCGTGCATGGTATACTTTGAAATGACAAAAATCGGTGAAATTTAGTGTTATATCAAGCATAGTTTGGGGGAGGAAGCGAGCATACCCGGTGGGAATACTTGAGTTGATTTCTTTTGGGGGGAACAAAATGTGATTCAGGAGGAGAATCCAGCTCATCCCCCCGGTAATTCGCACCCTGAATGTAAGCACAATTATGTAATCCACCATAAAAAGCAATTATACGCAACATAAACTCCCTGACGTGTAGATTGACAAACTGTCGGCACAGAGAAAGCTGTAAAAATATATGATTTTTAGAAAAGAAAAAAGTCTTTTAGAATAATGTTAATTCTATTGAGGCATTTACACTTCTAATGTCTACTGTTTGTAATGAGAGTGCACAATATTATTTCTAAGTATACATTACAAAAGAAAGAAAAGGCTAGCCTTTAGAAATATTCAATCCAGACCAACAGTGAATATAGGTAACATCTTTTGTTATATTCTCTATCAACTTCTTAAAAAAAAAAAAAAAAAAAAAAGACGAAGAAGAAGAAGAAGCATTTAGATAACGTACAATAATTATACATCCAATTATGAATGGTTCAGTATATATTTTGAACAACTGTTACTCAATAATCCTGTTCAAATTTGCAATAGTGTATCACACTCATATTATTGAATCAAAAATTTTCCGGAATTATTTAAAGTTAATATCTGATTATGAACAGGGTGAGTACACTTTAAGGTTTAATTTAACCTGAAAAATTAGAAATTCTCAAAATATACGATATCAGAGGGAAAATTTCACAAGACATGTGAACTCACTGATTTCAGTTTCAATGCTTGTCATGCACGTAACATTATATAGCATATTTCTCTTCTAATTACCTTTTCTGCCCCTTTTTTTCAGTTTCAATCATTAGAAATTTTTTTTTTTTAAAAATATGTATTTGTTCCACTCTAATGTTTGCAGTTCCGAAATATTTCATCACTGTTTTCGTTTTGCACATAGGTTCTTTAGGTATTTAGGCTACTTGTTTAGAAAACAAAATGGCGATCACCATGGCAACGAGAAGGATATGACGTCACACTATTTCAGTCTATATGACCATTTCTTTAAACGTGTAGAAGATCCATGGACTGAAATGTTTGTTATTTCGACATTATTTCACCAAAAATATAGAGTTTTAGATACAAAAAGGAAATATTCCTTATATTTGCACCTAAATTATATAACATACTAGCAGCGTTCACCCCGCTTCGCTGCGGTCACCCCGGAACGCAATAAACTTTGTTACTTAGATAATTTTTACTTTTTCGCTTTCAAATTGCATTAAATGTTAACATTATAGCGCCTGTCATTTATGTTAACCCGCCGAGTGATAGCAGCGTTCACCCCGCTTCGCTGCGGTCACCCCGGAACGCAATAAACTTTGTTACTTAGATAATTTTTACTTTTTCGCTTTCAAATTGCAGTAAATGTTAACATTATAGCGCCTGTCATTTATGTTAACCCGCCGAGTGACACGGTCATGCGGGTTGCATATAAATACGTTTATTTTTACCTATGATGAACTAATAACAAAGGATTTGTACGTATGGACACTTGAATGGTCAATTATCTCAAGACACTGGTAATTAAAAATTAAAGTGATATGATAAAAACCATCTAGGGTCCAAATCCTAATAACCCCCCAAAAATAAAAGAAATTGATTCAGCCGTATTAGCGTGATGAGCTAACAAAGGATTTGTGCGTTCTCTTTTATAATATAGATTATACGATTGACATAAACACACTCGTGGGCAATATGCTTTGATTTGGCAATTTACTATTTGCTCACATTCTTGCGCGTGAAGAGCAAAGTGTAATTATACAATTCACAACTTAAGAATAATAAAAATTAAAGAAAATTTATTGCTTCTCAAAATTATTTCAAAGTTATGGAGGATTCGTTATTACAACATTGATGACGCAAGGACGCTTTAATACATAAAATTATCTCATCACAAGTTCTCGATATGAATACATTATCGGAGATATTAAACATATTATTACGACTTACGTGCATCGGTAACCTGTTCAGGTCGTTTCATATCATCTTGCATGATGCAATACGTGGGCTCATTTCAGGGTTTTGATGGGAATACTCTGTGCTGGAGCAAGCGGAGGCTCATTACAGTTGATTCCAATTCCACTTCTGTGCATGCATCACAAAAACCAAGACACTGGGTGATATCAATAAAACGGAGAAGTTACTCATTACACCCATTTTGAAGTAGTTACTCGCATTGGTAGCAATAAAAAGAGAACTGAGCACTAGTCGTCTCGGCTGACCTCGGAGAAGCCCCGCCCTTTTGAAGTAACCACACCTTTATTCTCGAGCCGAGTAACTACTCAGCGTTTGATATCAATAAAAATCAAAGGCTCTTCTGTGATGCTAGTAACTTCTCCAAATCTGTGGAGCAAGCTAAATAGGTGACTCCGTGCGAAATTTGGCAGAGTATATGATTGTTTTGCTATGTAGCAAAACATAAATTGCATAGAAATGTTGCAAATGGAGATTACAAAAAACATAGGTTCATGAAAGAAAATGTAGAGTAGTTAGCACAACATTTTTTAGGAGAATCAACGGAAATTTGGGATGGTGCACTACGTAATGACGAAAAGATGCGAGTTTTCTTGCTTTACGTGAGTAATCCGGGATTCCAGGTCTGAATGTCAGAGGATTCTGTTGCGGTTCAAAGTACCGTGTCTATGACTACTACAAGTATAATGGATGCGATTATTATGAAATCTGAAAATTGACTGTTTCCGGAGGTGTGTGTAATATTCAAACAGCAAAGGCAGAGTGGCAAGAACAATATACATTTCCGGGTGCTATCGGAGCACTTGACTATAAACACGTGGCAATAAAGAAACCTAGTATTTTGGAGACGAATACGCTAATAGGAAGAGCTCCTTCGTGGCTAAGCGGATAGCGTACATGCCTTTGGCATGAGAGATCCGCGTTCGACTCCCGGAGGAAACTCATATGGTTCGGATTCCAAGTTAATCAGTGGGTCCCGTCTTATACAGCCTCGCTACTGAAAAGGACATTAAAGTCAAAATCAACTCAACTCAACACTGATAAGAAGGGTGTATACATGAGAATGTATATTTTTTTATGCCAAGTGAAAGGGGACACGTATAGTGTGCAAAACGCAATCAGATTGACGTGACTGGCTGGACTATTTAAAAAAGGAAACAAGTGTCTGATTTCGTTCTTAAAGCCAAACAATCTTGGACAAGACCTTGGACAACACGTGATATGCACTTGTCGTACTAACCTTGATATTGCTGGATTCCAATCAACATCCATCAGTTCCAAGAGGTTCGTTCCCGTGGTTTCAGTATTACTTTCTTGTTTCTTTTTTTTTTTTTTTTTTTTTTAATGCTCGCTCGGATATTAAAGATTTTCTTTTAGATTTGTGTCTAATTTGTAGAGGTATTTGATATTTCGTTGCATTTCACTGTAATTGAATTCAAAGCTTCGGCTTTCCTTCATTTACTTTCTGGTAACTGTGACTGTGAAAAGGGAAAAAGAAAAGGGAAAGAAAAGAAAGAGAAGAATAAATAAATAAAGGAACAAACAATACTCGCTCTGTAGCAAATGAGATGCATGGAATAAGTCGTGAGTGGGAACCCTTCACCCCTGATGGGGATATTCATGAAGCTATCGGCTTATGTCTAATTACCGTAAATACGCGCGTAATTTTCGCCCTCGCATAATTTTCGCATCCCAATTTTGAAGGGCATTTTCTGTATATTTTATTTTCCTCGCGTAATTTGCGCACGCGGAAACTTTTTGTGAAACAGCATTTTTCCAGGAGTCAATTACGGTAGCTAATGTACAAGTGGCAACGCAGCAAAGCCATTGTTGTAAGGTAAGAAACCACACGACTTCTTAATCAATTTTTTAATCTTATTTTTCTGAAATTTAGAATTAGTTGTTTGTTTTCAATTCTTGCTACAAAGAAAATGTGTACCGGTATTTTCGTGTTATTTTGGCTGGGGAAAGAATTAGATGTTCACTGATGTGGCTAATTTTTTCCCCCGCATAATTTACGCACCCTTGTTTCAAAACAACTTTTTTCGTCTAAAAAAGTGCGAAAATTACGCGAGTAAATACGGTATATAGAAATATATTATCCATTTCTTAATTTCGAACATACTAGGATCGATCGAAATGAGAAAACTTTTATATCGGACTTCTGAAGAAAATAAAATAAATACATGACCGTGTTCATTATATATAGAATTCCCAGTCGCGACCCCCTTTTCAGTTTTATTCACAATAGGAAAAGAAGAAGATGAAAGGAAAAGGAAAATAGGATAGGAGAGAGAAAGAGGGAGAGTAAAAAGGTGAGAAAAGAGGGAAACTGTTACTGGGCATTTTGAGAAATATGGTAAAGGAAAGTGAATAATTATTAAATTGGGATCATTTCCAATAGCTATTGGGTGAGTATTTGGTATTAAGGTGATCAAAGGTAGACACATGTTAACCCATACCTCCCCGACCTAGATCCATTTAACTCCAACTACCGAATTATCCCAATCTAGCTCTGAGATAGATGAGAAAGTTTAATTTAAGAGTTTATTCAATATTTCCGAAAGTTCTTGACTAGTATCCAGCACTTGAAGTACAAATGATGAAGTTGATGGCATGTTATAATTGACCACAGAGAAGAACAAAAAAAATCAAAGCAACACACATATTTGTCGAAGATTTTGACTTTCAAAGCTCTCCCATGATGATCCTTCGTTCAGGCTATTTCTGTCCCTTCTGCTTCCTTTATAGAGCCAACTTAAATTGAGTTCGTATTGACTTTTCAAGACTTTAATTGTCAACTACCATTAATTACAGTAAGTCACACATATATGTCAAAAGAATTGGTGCACTTAATACTAAACCTACATTTCACTCACACTCACATTCATACAGGACAATGTATACTTCAGGTTGCATTTAGTTGAATTAAACTAACCTAACTACATTTCTATAGACATTTATTACATTCCAAGAAAACTTAATTTGGCAGAACAGGGAAAAATTTCGATACATAAAAAGAAAATAATAATAGTAATAATATGGTTTATAGACGTGCATAGAAATATGTTACTTTTCAACAATATCGAATAACACATTTATTTTTACAGATACATTAAGAGTTGGACTACGTTACAAAACAAAAAAATCGACAGAACGAAAGACGAAGAAAAAAAATCAAAGGTCAACATTGAACATATTTAAGATTCAGTACGAACTAATACATATCAATGTGAAAGAGGAAAGAAAAAATATAATTGGTTAATCATTTTTTAAAAAAACTTTGGTAGCATTTTTATTGAGTCTCTATCCCACGAGGGGAAATTTCGACGATTTTATGAGTCCTTTTCTCACGTCGATAATAACTCCTTTATCAACTCTCTTTATGCACTATGATTGGCGTCCATGAGAGTAGTTAGTCGTTTGTCTTAACTACACACAAAGATAGTTGCTTCACATTATATACCTATTTTCCATTTAGTAACTTAACGCACTTGGTATGGAATTTCCAAATTCCTTGAGATTTAAAATAGTGAATCCAGTCCCAAACATTGGGACATATTACCATTATACGATATTTTAATGAAGCTAGGTCTCTGGACCTATCCTAGGTCCTGTATTTACATGACGAAATTATTAACCACATTCAGTTCAATTTAAGATCACTGAATTTTATTTCTGGTTTATATCGTGGAGTCAAGAGATTCTAGTCACTGAACTGACGAATGACAAATAGTTATGTTTCCGGTCGTAGGGGAAAAATTTGGGGCACACTGTTTCATAATTCACTAATTTCGTTGTAGTTTCACAAAATAACTTTAGATTCGGATTAGGGTTATTTTTACGACCTGTTACTTGTTCTATTTACATGCAACATTTAACATAGTATTAAAATTTTAATAGTTACGAACATTAATAACAAATCCGTAAGGTGTTATTTATTACAAGTTACGCGGTAATACTCTACAAGCACAAATAGTTGGTCAGTATCGGGTGTCAAAAATCTATGGCAACCTAAAACAACCAGGGTAAATACCGAGCCCTTTAAGTAGATATCGAACCTCACTTCTGGGCCAAAACTCCAAGCTAACACATTTCGTATATATTTTTAGTCAACACAGAAGGACCCAAGAAACTATACTAAGTTGCATAGCCCAAAGTGAGATTGCATAGGCTTTTATGACATTTAAAATCATAAAAACTTACATCTAAAATATTACAATGGAATCCTACACAAAATATATTTATTGCATCTTAATCTCCAGTTTATAAGCTTTCATTTGACACTTGAATCATGAAAATCCATTAGTAATTAGCTTTAAAAACTCAATGAGAAGGAATACATACAACTCCGGAACAGGTGATCTGTCACTGATTCATTTTGAACGATTCCAGTACCACAACACGAGATCATAAGAAATAGGTTAAATAAATATGTTTAAAAAATCAGAGTTTATTTTAGCAAAACTGCCGTCGCAGAAATCCTAGGATCCATCTGAGAGGTCAGCGCTGATGTTGTTGTTTCCCCCCCCCCAGATAGATCCTAGGATTTTTTGTTCAATTTCTATGTGCCTTTTTTCTTTCCTTCCTTCCTTCCTTTGAGGTCTGTAAGCGAACTTATGGCTTTCCACCCAGCCTCGGTATAGCTACCTATCTGAATACGAGTCACAACATTCACCCACACAGCTCACAATCTTATTGTATCCATCCCGTCCCATTCCTGGCGCTAGGTTCCCCTCCCTTCCCTTTTTTTTTTTTTTTTTTTTTTGCTGTCCCAAGTAACAGAGACGCCCAGCCATATCCCACACATGAGTCAGAGGTGAGGACACTGTAGCCATCTGTGATGAAAGACAGCCGTATAGCTCAGTTCACTTTACAGTTCCTTGAAAAATTACAAATTTATACCCCGGCCGTAGATATAAATTCGCAATTCCTAGGCAAGGATTTGAACCTACATTCTCAGTATAAAATCACAAGCTTTATGGAACCGCGCGCTAACCAACTGAGCTACTGGCTAACGCTAAATATACAAGAGAAAATCGGTCCTTATATATGAACAAATACTTCTACAAGTAACGCCATCTATTAGCAAAGTGATAAACTACACGATATGCAGCACTATCTACTGAGTAAGTGAGTAACTTAAAATGCTTACCTAGCTAGCAAATTTAGCTGAAACATCAATGTTCAAAAAAGAAAAGAATGTCAGTGTTGCCAACCCACTTACCAAATATTATGTTTACCCAAAATATTTTAAGAGGATAGTTTTACCCCTCCATAGTTATAATGTGCTAACTCATCAAATAAAAAAGTTGGCAAATTTCAGAAAAAAATTATGAGTTGGCATACACTGCAAAAAATAAAAATTCAGATATTTGAAAAATAAGAAATACTACCATAATCTACATAAAATTCTAAAACTTTTTTAAAGAATAACATTTTTCCGAAAACTCAAAAATAAACCCGTAAAAAATCCCGAAATTTTGAATTTGTTATAACTTCGTCAAATATTAACCGATTTTCAAAATTCAAACGGCATTCAATAGAGAAATAAATTTACTATCTATTGAATGTCTTATAAATTGCATAACTCTAAGGATATAATTATAAAAACTCAAATAAATCCCTTATTTATACATGTATCTTTAAAATTCAATTGACATTAAGTTCTGTATATCCAAAGGTCTTAGTTTTTATAATCTTGAAACTATAAAAACACATACACTTAAAACATACTTAAAATTACAAGTTCGGATATTGATAATGAAATCATAAAAACACTTATACACTTAAAACATACTTAAAATTAAAAGTTCGGATATTGATAACGTAATCTTCTGCTAACTTCGTTCTCTATAGGAAACAATGACTTCTTAAACTCTGTCCACTGATCGTAATTCAAGCTGAATAGACAGCCGTTAATATCAACATGTTCTATATAGATAGACCCCTTGTTCTATATAGATAATTTTATCTTCTTCATCAACATGTGTTCTAATTTTTTTCTGTAATTTTGTATTCGTTCTTCCTTGTTTCTAATAGTCTCGAATTTCATTAAGTATATCATTGATTCTATTAACAATAACCTTTACATTTTCATCTGTTAATTCGCCATTCATTAACTTAATTACATTAAGCTCATCTTTAAACAATTCAATTTGACTCACCATATTTTTATAATATTCTTTCTTTGAAGCTATATTAAATCGTTTTGAGAGACCAGTGATAACAGCTGAAGTAGAGGCAAATGCAGTTGTAATAATTGAATACAATGTAACAGGAATAAATATATTAATAAACCCTGTAGAAGCTGATAGTAGAACTGATAACGTAATAAGAGTAACACAAATACATTTTAATCTTTTAAATTTTCTCTTATTTTTTGTTAATTTCTCAAGGTTTAATATAGTATCCTCAATTAACGCGATTAGATTCTCTCGTGGAATGTTATCTGGAATGTTCATTTTATTAAATAAGTTTTTATGATATAAAAACAAACTAAACAAATAAACTAATCGTTTTAAATTTTCTCAATCATTTTTTCTTTCTGTACATCGTATTCAAAGTTCTTACCAATCACAACATAACAAATTGTTTTATCTGGAACATCGTTTTCAAAATTAAGTCAATTTCAAATTAGTTCTATCACTTAGTTACTGATTTATGTTTGGTTGTAATAATTACAAACATCGGTCTATTTTTTAAAAACTCTTTAGGATAGTAATACATCTCAGTGTTTCCAATTGTAGCTCTCTTATATATCGTATACATTTCGTAAGCTTTGAGATATTTGTTTTTCAAAATCTAAGTTCAAAGACTCTAAAGGAAAAGATTCATTTCTAGAATTACGAAAATGTATATTCTGAACTTTACAATGATCAAAATAACTTGAATCTCTTTCTTGATTATCATTCCTATCAGTTTGAAAAAAGGCAATCACAAAATTTGGCACATCAAATTCACGAGTTAAATTCTGTGGTTAAATCAAACTCTAAATATTTGCCACTAACTGATTTCTGTAAACATTGATATGTGTTGAAGGAAATAGGAATCTTACCTTCTTTTAACATATTAGATTTTAGCAAGGTAGCATAGTTAGGTTCATAATTACCAACAGGCATTCTTAACTCCATATTTGTAATCTTAACTTTACCTGGATGTGGTTAATCATTCTCATATGTTCCATCTTCCTTTTTTGTTTTCCAAATAGCAAATGCATTATCATCAGAACCACTTCTTTTAAATATATATTTTAATCCACCTTTCCACATAATATCTATATAATCAGAACAAAAGCCTGGTAAAAGTCTTAATAAAAATACTATTTCTTCATCTGTTCTTCGCCATGTAATTCCTTCCCATCCACATTCATCATAATGATTTGCTTCTGGTTTTGAAATCGTGCATGTGTTTATAGCTGTCGAAGTTAAACCGGGATAATCTATTATATCCAATATTTGTGCATGTTTACTAACTTGTATTTGAGAAAACAAATGTGGGAAGAAGTTATTAATAAGTCTAATATTTTGACCAGTAGTATATTCACCATTAGCATCTCTACCTCTAATTTCAAAAGTTAAATAAATATCAGCATAATAAGGATGAACAAACCCATCTCCAACATCTATATCAAACTCAATAGATCTATTCGGTTTATTTATTTTTTCGGTTGTTTTTTGATTAGGTTTAAAGGATTGTAATTTATATGACTATTTTATCCATTTATTATAAAGAAAAAATATATTTATCGTTTTATGAAGTAGACTCATAAAACTATTTAAATGTAATTTTTCCAAATATCTGTATTTCTATTTAGCTCGTTAATGATTTCTAAAAAACTATATCCAACTGAAAACATTTTTAATACTGTAATACATACGTGTCCACAAATTACTTCGCTAAAATGTTGTATACGATTGCTACTGTATTTTATATTATTATAACCAAAATATCTTATGAGAGCTTTTGGTGGATTACCTCCGAACGAATCAAACACATATTTTCTATTTCCTTCTTTCCAATAACATCCAATGTGTACCTATATTTTTAGATGTATCAAAATTGATAATACCGCACTCATTCATCCTTGGCTGTTTAGGCAATTCATCACTCATAAATACGCCTCTAAAGTTTCTTATCTTAAGCTGTTTAAGAAGAAGCATTAGATCCAAATCACTTAAAGGTTTAATTTCTTTTTTACTGTTTTGTGCTTTGTTTTTTGAAAGCTTACCACCTTGTTTTTCTTCCATTGCTAAGTTATGTCTCTTTTGTTCTTCTAATTCTTCTTTATTCTTTTTCACATCTACCGTTTTGACTACAGTAGCTGATCCAAGAGCGCCTATTAAAGCTAAAATTGTTGGAATTGTAAATATAAAACCTCCATAGTGAACTTTTTTATCATTCGTCTTCATTTCTTTGTTAATTTTTTTAACTTGTGGTATAGAAAGAGATAAAGACAAACACTTTTCTTTATTTAGTTTCTCTTCTTTTTGTTTGAGTTGTTTCTTAGAATGTGATCAATATTTAACTCTTTACGTTCCTCGTGAAGAATACTGAATGTAAAACTTTTCAACTTCATATTTATTATATAATTAATTTTTTTTATGAAAAAATTTCCATAAAAAGCACATATAAACCTAAATCTAAAAATACTTATAAACCTAAATCTAAAAATACTTATAAACCTAAACCAAATCTTACTTTTGTGTTCATAGCTAAAGCAGTTCCTAAAGCTGGTAAACGTTCTGTTATCAAGTTTGCATCTTTCGAGAAAACTCTTTCCCATGCTTTATTTTCTAATTCTTTGCAATATGTCTAGAAGATGTATCTTTATTATCTCTGTAGTAAATATCATGTTCTTCATCTAGTGGGTTAATTCCATTGTCTCCTCTTTCTAATCTTTCTTGTAGCTTCGTAAAAGGTCCGCAAAATTCATAGCCTTGAATTCATAGCCAGGTATCCCCTTCATGTTTAAAATTTTATTCATTAATTCTTTTCCATACTTTTCATTATTCCAAAATTTTGGTGGTAACGTATTCAATATCTTTGTCAAGTAACCTATACCCTTTGGATCATTAGGAATAAATTGTGAGAGCTTAGAATTAATCATATCCATAATACCTACTTTCTCATTGTAAAAATTATTATTCCCAGATTTTTCTTCTCCATCAATCACAATTAATCGATCAATTAGTTTCCTCACATCATCCATCCATATATATTCTTTAGGTAATTCATTATATATTTTTATTCCTTCTCCTGTTTTCTTTCTTGTTGGTGTTGGAGCTAAAGTTGGTTTTATATATCTATCCCAAATAGGTTTAATAATTTCTTTATATTTTTCGCTTCTACTAGATCGTTGTTTTCTTGTATTCGGATCATTGTTATGAAATCCTACATTAGAATCAATAATTATTTGTTTATATTTTTGTAGGTCATCATCATTATAGTTTTTTGGATTATGTTTTGTTAGTAATTCCCATAAATCTTCTGTTCCCGTGTAATGTCGATTATTAATAATTAAATCATCACCATAAATTTTAACTTCTGTATCGCCTATCATATGAATGATTTTTCCATCTTCATCATATGGCTGTATTCCAAAACTTTTATCATCTCTAGTTGCATAATATCTTGAGACAATCTTACCAAAATGAGTACTTTCTAAAGACTCTATTCCTTCTACTTTATCTTTAATTTGTTTTTTCATGTTTTATTTCTTCCGTTATAGGCGTATCACTTTCACTTATTGAACTCTCATACATAGGAGGCGTTACTAATAAGCTTGAATCTATTTTCGCACTTTTATGAACAACTGGAACCAACTCGAATTAGATTTTTATTTTCTTCTGTTACTTTTGATATATCTTGTCCTAAATCTTTAATTGCATCGAGAACAGGTTGATCTTGTTCTTTATATTTCTCATATTTACTTCGATTCGTCTGTTTAATTTCTTTAAATCTTTTAGCAAGCTCTTCTTTTAATTTTATATATTTCTTAGCTTTATTAACATCCATTTATTATATAAAGAAAAATAAAAACACAAGACAACGTAAACAAACACAACCCAACGTAATAAAACATACACGTTCAAGTACGTTCATCTACGTTTAAGTACGTTCAATCATGTTCAGGTATGTTTGCGTTTAAGGTTGACTTCATCTAGGTTAGTTTTTAATTCACTATACATTTAAAAAGTCTTTAATTTTATTTCTATATTTACCATTATTCATTTTCCTAGTCATATCTATTGTTAAGAAACCATGGTCTTCTTCCCAACACTTATTGCATAAAGATTGTAATTTTTCAAACGACATATCAGATCCAACAAACTCATCATATATGTGCTTTAGATTCACATTGTCCTGTCTAAAGATACAAAGAAAGTTTAAGTTATCTCTAATTAATTGTTTTGGCACTTTAGAATAGGTTTGTCCGAGATAGAAACAGTTTAAACCTTTATGACGACCTCGAGTAAAATATTCTCTTACATGGTTTTGTTCTTCTAAAATGAAATCATCAAACACTACCACAGAATCGTTCTCACATTGATCTAATGGAATTATATCCTCACTATTTCCTTTTACTATTGCTATTGTATCTTTAATATTAGATTCTATATCTCGAAAAAGTTGTGTAAGTTGTTGGTATTTAGGTTGTTTAACACTTTTAGAATAGATATACACATTTGCATATTTTAACCATTCAGGTGCTAACAAGAAATTATCAATCATTAGTGTTGTTTTACCACAACCACTAGGTCCTACAATTAAACATCTTATATAATCAGGTAACAACTTCCCATTCTTCTTTTTTATAATTTGATGTGGTAACCTTACTTGAATATCCCAATTATCCATTTTAATTATTTATTATATAATAAATGAATGTATTTAATTTAAATGATTACACTAGTTAACAAATTTAAACTTTTTGTTTGTTACATGAGAAAAATCACCTGATCTTAAAGGAAATTTTTGCGCTGAATTCGAATATGCACTCGGTTTCTCTCCATCACGTACAGTTTTCCCGTAACAGAGGAATTTTCGGGAAATTCCCTCAAAAATTTCCCTTTTTCAGATATTTTATTCCCCTAGCTCCTGTCCCCTTACATATAGTAACATAGAAATTATACCTAAGTATACCTTGATTTATATTTAATAAACCCTAAAAGTTTCGTAAAAATCGCTTTGTTCTTTCTAGAGAAATAAATATATTTGTATGTATACTGTGTGCACTGTTTATTGCACCTGATAGTAATGCTTTCAGATCTCCTGAGTTGGGGTAAAAACGATTTGCTTTATTACTACAAACACAGACATAAAAATGAATATTTACAATAGTCAACAACACACTTGTATTGCTCTCTGTAAATTAGAAACGTGTATAAAAATAGAATGTACTTCCAACGTATA
Source organism: Thermobia domestica (assembly GCF_964235325.1). NCBI lineage: Eukaryota > Metazoa > Arthropoda > Insecta > Zygentoma > Lepismatidae > Thermobia > Thermobia domestica. The sequence continues at coordinate 242,796,057 of NC_137455.1, read as the reverse complement.
TATTTTTTAAACGTACAGTATATCTTAATACATATATATTTAATTCTCCAAGTTTTTTCGTTTTGTTCATGAAATTCTTATCAATATTTGTTATCAAATGTAACAGAATGCAAAAGAAAGAAAGAATGGAATACAGACTCATTGTTGACAACAATGAACTAATGCAGTCTGAATTTTCCACTACGGTATCGTTTCCCCCCTCCCCCGCGGATTTCTTTCTTTCTTGTGTTCTTGACACCTGGTGAGGGAGTTTTGTACATTTTTATATTGACGTGTGGTTTAACACTACTTCACTTTCAAAGTTGTCTTTGCTGCTAAGAGTGCTTTCATGTTTGATCTTAACGGCATTATACCCAACTAAGACCAGAAGTTTAGTTTGTGATCAGTACAATGGCGTCAAGAGGACGGCGTTCGTGTGTTAACTCACCAAATAGTTTTTGTTATGTGTGTGGCCAGTTTGTAGTTAAAGGACAGTGTAGATCCATTACGCCATCGGTGAAACTAGCATATTATATATATTTCGGATGTCGTGTGGGAGATCAGGACAAAACTTGGGCACCCAACATAATTTGTGCGTCGTGCTACGTCACTTTACTTGCATGGGCCAAAGGGAAACGGAGGTTCATGAAATTTGCTGTACCAATGGTGTGGAGAGAACCCACCAACCATCTGGATGATTGTTATTTTTGTCTCACAGTAGTTAAGGGACATTCTAAAAAAAGCAAATACACAATAAGTTATCCCAACGTTAAATCCGCAATTAGACCTATTCCGCACGGGGATGAACTTCCATTTCCCGAGCCCCCTACCAACTGGGAAGAGATATGGCCAAAAGATTCTGATGATAATCATGACCTTGATGAACCATCGACATCAACATGTACATCCAAGGATCCAACGTTCATCCCTGACTGTGTTCGCGAGCCACATTTCATCCGGCAATGTGAACTTAATGACCTAGTCCGTGATTTGCACCTGACAAAACAAGAGGCGGAACTTCTGGGATCAAGGCTCCAGCAGTGGAACTTATTGGATGCAGAAACGAACATATCAGTGTACAGGAAAAGGCATGTTCAATTTTCAAGCTATTTCTCAATGCAAGATAATGAGTGCGTATGTACGGATATAAATGGGTTGATGGCGGAGCTAGGAATTCCTTACGTTCCAGAAGAATGGAGGTTATTTATCGACGCGTCAAAGGTCAGCCTTAAAGCTGTCCTTTTACATAATGGAAATAAAAAACCTTCTATACCACTTGCGCACTCAGTGAAGATTAAGGAATCCTATGACACCATGTCAACTTTGCTAAATCTTATAAATTACAAGGACCATTGTTGGCAAATATGTTGTGATCTCAAGGTAGTTGGTATTTTATTAGGACTGCAGTGCGGTTACACGAAGTACCAATGTTTTTTATGTTTATGGGATAGCCGAGCTGATGAAAAACATTATGAAGTGAAGGAATGGGAACCTAGAGTGAATTACGTACCTGGAGAATGCAACGTCAAATACGCTCCTTTGGTAGATCCTAATAAGATATTACTACCGCCACTTCATATCAAGTTAGGACTTATGAAAAACTTTGTCAAAGCCATGGACACATCTGGTGAAGGTTTCAAGTATTTGCGAGATAAGTTCCCTAACCTGAGTGATACTAAGATTTCAGCGGGAGTGTTTATTGGTCCCCAAATTAGGAAATTAATGCTTGATGATAGCTTTGACAGCAAGTTAAACAGTGCTGAGCTAGCTGCCTGGACAGCATTTAAGTGTCTTGTGCGCAACTTTCTGGGCAATAACAAAGCTGAGAGTTACACAGAAATCGTACAGGACATGATACAGAAATACAAAGAGTTGGGTTGTAGGATGTCTTTAAAAATCCACTTTTTGATCTCCCACCTCAGCTTCTTTCCTGCTAACCTAGGTGCTCTCAGCGACGAACAGGGGGAAAGATTCCACCAAGATATAATGGCAATGGAGAAAAGGTACCAGGGACGATGGGATCCTTCAATGATGGGGGACTATTGTTGGGGTCTTGTTAGAGAATGCAATATTTCTTACAAAAGAAGGAAGTAGTGTATGTTTTTGTAACCCAATGGAAGTTTCATATATTGTGATAGTTTTGATTGTCTTTTCATGACCTTTTGGTACATTTGTATTATTGTTTATTGTAAATTGTCACACTTGTAAACTATATTGTATTATATTTTATTTATGTGTTTGTGGTAATAAAGCAAAACGTTTTACCTCAACTTAAGAGATCTGAAAGCAATACTATAAGGTGCAATGAACAGTACACACAGTATACATACAAACATATTTATTTCTCCAGAAAGAATAAAGCGATTATTACGAAACTTGGAGGGTTTTGTTAAATATGAATCAAAGTATACTTAGGTATAATTTCTATGTTAGTATATGCAAGGGGACAAGATCTTGGGGTGTAAAATAAATGAAAAGGGAAAATTTTGAGGGATTTTCGGGAAAATCGTACGTGATGGAGAAAAACCGAGTGCATATTCGAATTCAGCGCAAAAAGTTCCTTTAAGAACAGGTATTTCCTTTTATGTAACAAAACCTTTGTTAACTAGTGTTATTCGTCTGTATTAAACTTCTTTGCATTATCCATTTGATAACGATTTAGATGTAGCTCTTGCAGGGTTTTATACAACATACTTAACTCCAAACATTACAGAAAAAAATAATAAGCAAACATTTTGTAACTTTCCTGGCTATTCTAATGTTGCAAAACAACTTATAGTTCAACCTGGTCAATATAATTTAAAAGAGTTAGAAGAATATATTAAATCAAATCTTCCATACTCTACCGATGTTTTAAAAGATATTAAATTTACTGAGGATAGAAAGAAAAACAGAGTTAAAATATTTAGCAGATTGTTTGATATAACCTTAGATACCATTAACACTGTATTAGGTTTTAGCGAAAGAAACTATCAGAAGCATAGAACATGTAGGAGATAAGGTGCCAAGGTTTCATCCGTTTGATACTATAAATATTCACTGTGATTTAGCAGAAGGTATGATTTTAAAACATAATGATATGTTAACACACAACGAAACAGATTTAATAGCAACATTTAGAACAAATGCAGAGTTTAGAGAACCAATTATATATGAGACTAAAGAGAAGATATTTTTTCCAATACATCAAAACAAATTTAATAATATAAAAGTTTCAATTCGAGATGAGAATGGTGATTTGATTGATTTTGGTGGAGCTAGAATAACTGTTCTTTTCGCTGTTAAATAGATATAAATTTTGTATATAACAAATATGGATATTTTTGGTAATGTTAAAAGTAGAAAAAACGATATTAGTGAGGATAAATTAAATAACGTTGTTAATGTAAGTCAGCTTAGATCATTAGAAGCTAGTATTAGCAGTCAATTAGAGAACGATAGCAAACGATTTGAAGATGTGTTAGAAACGTTACAAGACACATACATAAAGAAAGAAGATTTTCAAAAGATTAGGATGGATACTACTAAATTGATTATGCAGAAAGAAACTATTCACCTATTATATCGATTGAGAGCTAAAAACGTTAAGAATCCTATCTTTAGAATGTTTAATCTTTCTAATGGTTATAAATTTCTTTATAATGGTAAAATAATGCATATGAATTTAAGTTTGGATAAATACTTTCCAGACATATATTTAGGTGATACTGTGATTGAAAATTTACCTTTTAACTTTAATAAGAACGATATAATTACGATTAAACCAAATAAAAATTCAGCTATGGAGGAAGGACAATTATTGTTTGTTGTAATGTATATAGAAAGAGATCTTTCATAAAAACATTTGCTATACAATTAATATGGATATCTTTGGTAATGTTAAAAGTATAGTATTAGGTAGAGATAAATTTTAATTATTTTCTTGATTTTCTATACAATAAATAATGATAATGTATTGTGTTAAATGTAAGAAATCAACAGATACAAAGAAAGATGCCATTAGGATAGAACAAACAAAAAATGGAAGATATATTAAGAAAGGTATTTGTTCTGTATGTGGTGTTACTAAGTCTCAATTCGTTAAAAAGCCCGATTGACTTGAAGGTAAAGGTATTAGAGAAGACATTATAGAAGAAATTCATAAACCAGCAAGGAAAAACTATCCTAGACTAAGTGTTGTGATTAAATGTATTGATGATCTTTGGCAAGCTGATCTTGTAGAAATGGATAGTGGAGTACTTAAAGGTATTTCCAAAATCAATAAAGGGTATAAGTATCTACTAACAATAATAGACGTGTTCTCGAAATATGCATTTGCTGTTCTTGTTAAAGATAAGAGTGGGAAGAATGTTACTGAAGCATTTGAATCAGTGTTAAAAGTAAGAAAACCTAATAACTTACAAACAGATCAAGGTAAAGAGTTTTACAATAAAGTATTTAAGAAGTTGATGGAGGTAAATAAGATTAATCATTACTCAACCTATAGTGGTAAGAAAGCTTCTGTTGAAAGATTTAATAGAACACTTAAACAGAACATCTGGAAGAAGTTTACAACACAAGGAAATTATAAATGGATAGAGATATTACCAACACTAGTTAAAGAGTATAATAATCAAATTCATAGAACAATTGGTTTAAAGCCTATAGAAGTTAATAACAAGAATGAGCGAACAATAATGGAGAAAGTGTATAAGAAAGAATATAAGCGTGTTAAACCCAAATACAAGTTAGGTGATCATGTTCGTATAAGTAAATCGAAAGGGTTATTTGAGAAAGGATATACACCTAATTGGTCAACAGAAGTATTTGTTATTAGTGAAGTTATTCCATCTAATCCACCTACATATAGAATTAAAGATTTAAAAGAAGAGGATGTACAAGGTAGATTTTACGAACCAGAACTATTAAAGACGAAACACAAAGATGAATACTCGGTGGAGAAAGTGTTGAGAAAGAAAGGTAACAAAGTATCCGTTAAATGGTTAGGATTTGATGATTCACATAATAGTTGGATAGATAAAAGTAATGTTGTACTGTAAATATATAATGTCTTTTATGGTTATTATTACATAAAAGGTTAGTATGAATAGCGAATCATTCTACTTGTGTTTAAACTAAGATGAATGTTGATTGTTTTAGTTGTAAGGGAGTACCCAAACTCAATCACCCTTCTAAATAAAGTAAAAGAAAAGTATGATTGTCATGTGGATGGAGAAGATGATGAGTTTTTAAATATGAGATAACTAGATATTTATAAAGGTAAGGGTTATGTAAATATAACTTTTATGATTATTGATCATAAAAGCTTAATATTAATCTACACTAACCTAATTCTTCATAAAAAACGTGCTATCAATATCTAGAATAAACCGGGTTATCAAAATCATTATTGTCAATTGTTATTATTATTATGTATAACCGTTCTACACAAAGGACAAGTGTTATTATTTCCTAACCAGCTAACCATACACTCAACACAGAACACATGTTCGCATGCTGTTTTACACAATTCAGTTTTTGTTTCTTTGCATATTGGACATTCTTCTGAGTTTTCTATTAAGCGTAAACCTGATGAAAGTAACATTAGTTTGTTTCTAAAGCGATCGCTAACATGTCTATTCATTCTTAAGAATTGAACTATATTGATCTTGTCTTTGATTCTCATTATAAAGCTTTCAGAAAAACTCCTATTCCAACAAGCATATACTATCTGACTTAAATTTAAACCTTTGCTTTCAAACTCGAGAATGAATTTTTCGCTTTTATCATCTAAGCTAACATTTGGCCAACCAACTCTATTTTGGTATTTTCTTACATGTGCCTCGTCTAGTTGTGGTGTATAGCTCGCCAATTGATAAGAGAATTAAATTTGCTCAAGAAGATTGTTAGTTCTTTTATTTCAATATGACACTTTTTAGAAACTGCATCCCAACAGTTTATCTTTAAAGGTTCTTAGGAACTCAAGTGTGAGCAAATTTGTAAGATAAGAGATTATTTCTCATTGTAAGTATTCTCTGAATTGTGTACAAAAATTAATAGCTTGTTTCTCTGTATACTTTCTCCAGTTATTTTTTCAGTGAATGCAGGCCAATCAATCTCTTCTTTAAACTCATTAAGAAAATCTTCTGTCATTTGTCGAGCATATTCATCAGTGTAGTAATGCCATTTTATATGTTGTCTTACATGTTCTTTATGTTTTAATACGAATTCTAGTTTTAAATGAGGATAAGACCTTAATCCATACTTTCGCTCACACAATTTATCCCAGAAAAGCATATCGCCATACTTATTAATAATGCTTTCGTGTTGAGTCAGATCTTTTCTTCTTGACAATCTGACCCAATCAATGTTCTTTGTGATTTTCAATAAAAGAAAGTGATAGATTATGCGTTGATGTAACTGAATACCAATTTATCTTGTTTTTGAAAGTATGTAGAAAGTTACCGGATAAATCCTTTATTTCTGAAATTTGTCTCCATTCTGCGACATTTCTATTATTAAGTACATCTATAACTATATTTTTACAAAGTGGATTTTCAAAGTAGTTTACGATATGTTCAGGATTTAATTTTTGAGCCATGTCTTTTATAAGTTCAGTTAGTTGTTGTGAACTTGTGGTAGGTGTTCTGTGTTCGTTGATTAAGGTTCTGCTTTTGTAAGCTTTGAATAACCTCGTATTCCCTTTTCTTTACATAAGTTTTTTAATTCAGCAACAGTATGTTTAATTAAACTCATAATTACTCTATCGTTTTATATATAAATTTTAAAAAATAATAATCATTTTTGCTAATTTTCTATATAATAAATATGAAGACACATTTTGATTTATTACATGATAGACTTAAACTAATTCATCATTATCTTAAACTCATAACAGCACTACTAGAGAAGCAAATACTGTTAAAGGAAAAAGAATTATTAATAATACAACAAAAAACATCTGATTTGGATAGTGATGATGAATATAAATATGGTAGTGATGATTATGACGATGATGAATAAGTTTACAAAAATGATTTAATTTTAATATGTGTATATGTAACTTTGATGGGTTATTCCTATAAAAGTCGTGTTCTAATACAACGCTTAATATGTAGACAATGGCAGGAGTGTACAATGTTAAGTGTTGTATTAGGATATATGGAAGTAAAAATAGTACAAAAATGACTAGAAATAATCCGGTGAAGATAAAAAATTGAGTAATAGTAAGATTTTCTATATAAAACGATAGAGTAATTATGAGTTTAATTAAACATACTGTTGTTGAATTAAAAAAACTTATGTAAAGAAAAGGGAATCAAAAGACATTCCCGATTAAGAAAAGCAGAACTAATAAACCTTCTTAAACAATATGATGATGAACAAAGTAGAAGACAGATTAGAAATATGTTCCCATTTAAACAAGAAGTAATTGAAGAACCAAGAATCAAAGTTGAATCAATACCAATCGATGTAAAACGTCAGAACATTGCATTAAAATCAAGATTAGAAACATGGAGATTTACAACAGATTATAAGTCACAAGATCCACTTGAACAATATATTACTACAACATCTAAAGCCATATTAAACAGATTACAAATTAGCTTAAGTAAACATAGTTCATTGAAAGCTAATCTTTATATAAGTTGTACATATAAAAAAGGTGAAGAAACTCAAAACTTCTATTTTAACACTGAAAACCAAGAAATATATCAATCAAGTAATTTAAAAGAAGAAATAACTAAGATGAAACAAAGATTAAGAACAAGAATGGATGAGTTCCAAGCTAGAGGTTCTGGCTGGGCTCTTATAAACATTAACTTTTTACAACTAGTAATCGTCAAATATACACCATATAGAGGATCAACATACATAGAATTACCTAAACAAATTCAAAACGAAAAGGCAGTAATTAATGTAAAGAATGAAGATGAAAAATGTTTCTTATATTCATTATACAGAGCCTTATATCCTACAAATTCACATCCTGAGCGAGTACCAAAAAATAATGAACTTTTGTTAAACTTAGAATCGAAATTAAAAAATATTCATTTTCCTGTAAAACTAAGCGATATTCCAAAAACTGAAAAATTACTTGATATTTCTATAAATGTTTATGCATATGATAAAGACTATTCAATCTATATACTACATCACACACAAAAGAAGCAAGAAAATCATGTCAATTTATTATATATAAAAGAACAAAATGAAGATCAAGTTAAAATACACTATTGTTGGATTAAGGATTTAAGCAGACTAGTATGTGCACAGTTAACTAAATGGTGAGCTCGAAAATATTTATGACAGATGTTTGTTATACTTTTAATCTCAAAACGCTTTAAATAAACATGACCAAGATTGTTCGTTAAATGAGCCAGTAAAAATAATAATGCCCGAAGAAGGTAAATGCGTTGAATATAAAAACTACCAATACACAATGAAAATGTCATTTGTGATTTATGCTGATTTTGAATGTTTGTTACATAAAGTTATGGGTTGTGAAGAATGTTATCCAGATAATGAATCATATACAAAAAAATAACAACAACATAAGCCATCTGGATTTTGTTATTATGTAGTAAAGAGCGATGGAAGTAACACTAATCCTGTTTTGTATAGAGGTAAAAACGCTGCTAAGATATTTATAAGACTGTTAACAAAACAAGCTAAACACATATCAAACATATACAAACAAAATAACGAATTACCATTAACAAAAAGTCAGAGAAAAGAATTCAATGAATCTGAATGTTGTTATTACTGTAAGCAGGAGTATACTAAAGAAAATTATAAAGTTAAGCATCATGATCATATAACAGGAAAATTTGTGGCACCTCTATCTAATAACTGCAATTTAAAAGTTAAAGTACCAAAGTTTGTACCAGTGATTATACATAACTTGACAGGATATGACTCACACTTGTTTATAAAAGAGCTTGGATGTAATAAAGAAGAAATAGATCTAATACCCAATAATGAAGAAAGATACATATCATTCAGTAAAATGGTTGGAACTATTAAATTGAAATTTGTAGATTCATTTAGATTTATGGCTTCTAGTTTAGATAAATTGTCATCGAACTTGAAACCTGAGCAAATGATACATACCCAACACTTTTATCCTAATCAAGAACAGTTTCAACTTGTAATAAGAAAAGGTGTTTACCCATATGATTATGTTAACAATTGGGATAGGTTTAGAGAAAAAAAAAATACCGCTAAAGGAAGCATTCTTCAACAAGCTTATGAACACACATATAAGTGATGAAGATTATGAACATGCAAAGAAAGTATGGGAAACATTTCACATTAAGAATCTCGGACAATACCATGATTTATATTTGAAAACAGATGTATTATTGTTAGCAGATGTGTTTGAGAACTTTAGAGAAACATGTCTTAAAGCTTATGATCTTGATCCTGCTTGGTATATGACGGCACCAGGTTTAGCTTGGGATGCAATGTTAAAGATAACAAATATAAAATTAGAATTGTTGTGGGATTATGATATGGTATTAATGGTAGAGAAAGGTATGAGGTGGGATTAGTCAATGTTCAAAAAGATATGTAAAAGCAAACAATAAGTATATGGAAGATTACGATAAGAATAAAGAAGATTCTTACTTAATGTATCTAGATGCCAATAACTTGTATGGGTGGGCAATGAGTCAATATTTACCGTATAAGGGATTTAGATGGTTAAGCGAAGATGAGATAAGAGGAATAGGTTTTACAAGTATAACTGATAATTCTGATACTGGTTACATATTAAAAGTTGATCTTGAATATCCTAAAGAATTACATGACTATCACAAAGACTACCCACTAGCTCCTCAAAACATATGTCCGCCTGGTTCAAAACAACCAAAGCTATTAACAACTTTATACGATAACGAAAAATATGTAATTCACTATCGAAACCTAAAACAATGTCTTTCACTTAGATTAAAACTTAACAAGATACATCGAGTAATAGAGTTCGAACAATCAGATTGGTTAAATAAATATATTGATTTAAACACACAGATGAGAACGAAAGCAACAAATGATTTTGAAAAAGTCTTTTATAAGCTCATGAATAATTCAGTATTTGGGAAAACTATGGAAAATATTAGAAAGAGAGATAATATTAAACTTGTAAGTGATCAGAAAAAATACGAGAAGCTTGTAGCAAAACCAAATTATAAGAGTACTACAGTTTTTACGGAAAATTTAGTAGCAGTTCACATGAACAAGGTTAAAGTGCAATTTAACAAACCGATTTATGTTGGTATGTCAATTCTAGATTTGTCAAAATATTTAATGTACGATTTCCATTATAATGTGATGAAACCAAAATATCAAGACAAAATAGAAGTATGTTATACAGATACTGATAGTTATATATACCATATCCAAACAGAAGATGTGTACGAGGACATGAAAAATTATATTGATTACTTCGATACGAGCGATTACTCTAAAGATAACAGATATAAGATACCACAGGTTAATAAGAAAATACTTGGTAAGATGAAGGATGAGATTAAAGGTACAATCATAGAAGAGTTTGTGGGTTTAAGAAGTAAGATGTACAGTATAAAAGCACCTCAAATAGATTTAAGAGATAAAGACTTTAAAGGTAAGATCGATAAAGAAAAGTGTTGTAAAAAAGCTAAAGGTGTTAAGAAGAGTGTTGTGTATAAAGAACTTACATTTAACGAATATAAGGACTGTTTGATTAGCCAAAGAGAATATTATAAAAAGATGAATTTAATTAGAAGTTATAAACATGATTTGTACAGTATAGAAGTGAATAAGTTAGCTTTAAGTTGTGTAGATGATAAAAGATGTGTTTTAAAGAATGGGATAGATACTCTACCATGGGGGCATTATAAGATAAAAGAAAAATAAAATATATACAATCCATTTATATAATAAATGCCTAAACAAAACATAATAAAATTAGACTACTTTCGATATTATTGCACAACATGTAAATCAATTGCAACGCAAACTAAAAAAGAATGCACAAGTGACTTCTGTAGCTTTGGAAGATGTAGTAGATGTGAAGATTATGGATATGATTATATTTGTAAATGCGTAGAATAATTTAGTTGTAGTTTTAGATGTAAGTTTTTATGATTTTAAATGTCATAAAAGCCTATCCAATCTCACTTTGGGCTATGTAACTTAGTATAGTTTCTTGTGTCCTTCTGTGTTGACTAAAAATATATACGAAATGTGTTAGCTTGGAGTTTTGGCCCAGAAGTGAGGTTCGATATCTACTCCTTTACATACAAATTTACTCATATATATATTCATATTACTCAATATAATAAATTTTATTCTAATATGAATCTTAGTATTTCGTCGACACAATTTTCTACATAACCTTTTCATATTTAATAAGTATTCACATTTTCTTGGCTCAAAAAAAACAAAAAACCCTGACCAACAAAATTCTTTTTCTTTTAATAAGGTTGCAAAATTGAAATATATATATATATATATATATATATATATATATATATATATATATATATATATATATATATATATATATATAAACCCGATAATCGACAAAGATTCAATTTACTAAGATCCGCGTATAGAGAAAAGGTTGATATTATTTACTAAGTTGACACCAGAAGTGGAAATACAACAAATAGAACAGGCACGTAACTTTTCAAACGATGTAAGCATACATATATAAATGTATATACAGAGAAAGAAAAAAATCAAGATTATTTGAAATTAGTGAGCCCAAACTACTAATACATACACACCATATAACCAATCAATAGAAAGAAAACCAGAAGTCAGTAATCAATGGGTATAGTTTGTACGATCGATGAACAATAATCAAGCTTCTGGGTATCTGAAATCGTAGTGTACCCTCTCGTCAGTCCCTCCCATGGTGGGTTGAGTATCGTGGAAAACGGTCCTGAGTTGTTCTGAAATACCGGGAAATACCTCCACGAATTGTATCCCTCGATGTCTCAGTTAGTACATACGATCGAAAAAGATACGAACATTGTATGTTTTCATGAGTTTCAGAGCCGGGGGGGAAGGTTCAAAAAAACTTGAAGTAAGAAGGAAGAAATAGACAAGATAGAGAAAGCGGCAAAAACGAAAGAAGGAAGATTGAGGTAGTACTCACTACACGGACGAGTGATCGAATTTAAATATATAACAACTCACAGCCAAAAATATTCACATATGCCGAAAGAAGGCGATTTACTTAAATACGTAAACTCGGGGGCGTCCTGCTGCCAAGGATGCAAGTCTGTGTCCATCAGATCCCAATCCCACAAGAGTTTGCTTGTAAGATTGAAATCTGAGCCCCGTATCCGGCCCAGACCAGCAGGATAAAAGGAGAGGGGAAAGGGACCAGGTAACTGTGTCCCCAATTTTGAAATCTCTAAGTAAAAAAAATATTCGACCCCTCAGAAAAACTAAGAAGGTCCTGAATAGTAATGAAACTAGAGTAATAGCAAAGATATCCCTAACGAGTAATTTGCCAAAATAAAAAAAAATTAAATAAACTGAATTTTGGATCGGTGATTTCAGTGTCCAAACATCACCGATGGCTACCCTGCGCAGACATGCCAAAGTCTGGGACGTTGTTAATTTCCATCATCTAATTAAACTAAGAAAAGAAACGAAAATACTTAAGAGGGTCAGGGGTCGACGTCCGGGTACGCAATGGACCTAGATATTAATTTAGTAGGGGTTGATTTAATTGAATAGCCCTATCCGATACATTAGCTATATGAACACTGTACAGTAAATAAGGTAAGCAACGAAGAAAAAAATCTCGGAGAGTCAATGAATGTTAAAGGTATAAATGACCAAACCCGTACTTTTTGATGACCACAGGATATAGCAGTTATTTTTTCTTAATTATCATTTTTGTAAACCTTCAAAGGTAATTCCTACATGATGCTACCCTATCTGATGAAATTGTTAAGAACCGGAGCTGTTAATATGAGGTACTTAAATGTGAAGTAACGTATAATTCCCAATTACACATTATTACCCAATAGCAAACTCGGTTAAATGAATGCATCAGTGTAGAAGTCAAAACGCGAGAGATTTTCTGTAAACATATTGAGATTCTCAATATATAATATACACTGGGCCTATTCATTTAGGTACAGGTGTCCTATCATCTCATTGAATTTATATCATAATCGTATTATTATTATATCATTACATTTATTCATTATTTACTCATTTTCACGCGAAGTAATATTTTACGGACACCCTACTACATACATTTACACGCAGGTCATACACATATTACATTATGCACTAATAAATCTATAATTATCACAACCCGTCACGCTTAAACTACCACACAATAACATTCATCGAACCACGGACTCTTTGTTCCGAAACACCAAATTATATTCGCAGTTTTGTAAAAAAAAAAAATCATAAGTGCATTCACTGAAAGTTAAAGTGTCAACGACGATTTTATTTCTGATTTGCTGATAAAACTAAAGCAACAATGAAATCTCTCTACAGCAACGGGAAAAGAGAATTTAATATTGCATTTCGAAACAAACCGTAACATCATGTAGGCTTACTTCTATTAAGAAAATATGCATTCTTGATTTCCGCGGATATTTAGGTTTTTAATTGAGGTAGCAAGCTGTAATTTTCAAAACTACGAGATCTAATGTCATTTCATTGAAATGTACACTCATATGAACCGAAAACCATGTCCACGGGATGTAATTTAAGAATAAGGGGCCAAAATCAAACAATCTAGATCGCTAACTCATGCAATGACGTAATGTCAACAAACAATTGATTACCGAAAACGAACACGATGGCGCTGCAGTAGAGAAATAATTTTACTGTGTACTAAATTATACCCTTACACTTATTAATCAGAACTATAATATTTACTCTGGTTTGGTGTACTTCGAGTTAAACAAATGGTGTTAAATTAACGCATGGTACACACTGTCCTCGCAGTAAAAATCACGCATTCACACAGAACTACTTACTACATACACCACTATAAATACTACACATAAATACTACTAACTAAACAAGCACCATTCATTATAGGCATGTTAAAGACAAGTACCTTCGAACACATTACTCCTTGTCGGTATATAAAGTTGGCTCTATTGAACTTTAGGGGGACAAAATGAGAAGAGTAACCCTAAGTCCAATTGACCTGGCCAATTATTTAAAACATGTTTACTGGAGTTTGAAGCCGTGGGGGCACCTTAACAAAGTTTATTGAGGGACCTTTCCTCTGAGAGGGGAAAAGGCCCTAAAACAAATAATAACTAACCCATCCCCCCGGTAGAACTGATTCAATTCGGAAAATGAATACGAGCCCTTTTAGTTAGCTTAAGCTGCCATTATGATAATTAATGTTACAGTTATGAAACCTACCATGTACATGAACTTACTAAATAATAATAATAAAAAAAAAACACATCTAACAGATACACTAACAAAATGCACAAAACAGGTCGTATTTTCCCTAACCCCTAATTGAACTCGTTGGTTTGAAAGAAAAGGAAAGTAAAATCACGCTTTCATTCCGTCTATTCTAACTCGGCAGCAACATGACGTCCTGTAAACAGGAATCTGATATTTCTCCTTGGTTTTACAGTTCTTTCAACAAAAGTATAGGTTTTCTGGCTCCTAAATGATCATATGGCGTTTATCAATGAAATTAAACTGGATATTACCTTGAGATCGTTAGAATTTCCGTCCTTTTCCAGCAGATAGATGGTAATCAATTTTACATGTTGTACTCACATGCGCTTCCACGGTAGGAATGATAACATTGCGCTGAAAACGACAGAGATAGGAGGATTCCTCCAATCAAGGCGATATCTTTCAGCCGCGGAAATTACAAAGCAAATAGAAATTGGTGAAATCCAGATATAACCGGATCTGAAAGTGACTATGGACTAGTGAGAGGGGGTGAGGGAAGGTTTAGTTACCTGGCCAAATTCTACATTGGTCTGAAATTAAGAAATTTTATATCCAATGGCGGAACTATATTTCGGTATGACGTCAGAATGGTAAACCTTGTAACTATTCAACTTGTATATGCGAAAATGGGATTTACAATTGAATGGGTGAGTTGAAAAAGGGACATATTCCAAAAACCTCAACTTTCAAACATGGGTGGAAATATGAACACATTCCAGAAATATCTTCGATTTTTCACACATACGTTCCCGCAGACTTCAGTAAAGAGGACGTAAAATTAATGAATGCCTTCCTTGTTCTTCTCAAGCGGTGTAGGTACATATAAAATGAATATAACCATCCCGGTTTAGCTTGCCTATTTTCTGGAATATGTACCTTTTTCAACTCACTCGTTCAATTAATCAAAATATAAATAAATGTGTTATTCAGTGAAAATATGATTCCTAATGAGACCTTTCGATTCATTACATTAATTTGAAGTAAAGAGAATAAATACATCGTGTAATTAAACCGAAATCGAATTTTAAAAAATTTCACTAGGTACAGGGTAAGAAAAAAAGTTGCCATTGCTCTCAACTGTAATGGTACATTACAACTGGAACTTTTATAATATCCACAAATGCACTTTAATTGAAACTGTCGTTACTACTTGTCCCTTCCATGGCGTTTAGGATACTGCGCCACAAGTTACCCACGACGAAATGACAGTCCAACAGATGGGAGAAATGAGTAACTACTTCTTTTATTGATACGACTCAGTGCTACGTGCAGAGGAAACGCGAGTAAACGTTCATAAATCTGGAGCAGACTAGACCTGAGTAGTGGCTTGTTTTACTGATACGAAATTGAGGGAGGAGATTACTCCAGGTGTAGTTACTCCGATTCTCGAGCAGGACTTCTCAGGAGTAGTTACTTATTTTTATTGATATCACCCACTGAATCGATCAACACAAATTTTAATATGGTGCAAGCTTATGGCCGTAGATTGTTGTAGCTTATGACGTTTCAAATGTCGCCATTAATCCGATATGGGTGACTAGCGTTTAGTTCCGTTGGTGAATGCCAGAAAAGTATGGCTACATGTTGGGTACAAGATGGGGCCAGGGGGTGAAAGTCCCAACGAGGTCTGGGGGCAAAATTCCCAGAATCGAGTTATATTCAACTTTGTCAGTGAGTGCATGAGGATCACATGTCTCATAACCTAACATTTGCTCTCACATTCATCCAAGCTGAACTCAAAAGCAGCACTACATCCAGAATGCGTTTTTTCCTAATATATTTTCATGCGCTATAATTCCCAAAAGCGCAAATATATGCTGGTTTTAAAAAATCACCAAGGTTGAGAAAAACCATGTTTTTTTTTAAAAAAAAAACGTTTTTTCGTTTAAATCAGTTTTTTTCTTTTTCGTTTAAATAATTTGATCTGTGTATTTATATTACATATGAACAGAAGTAAGTTTATTTCGCCTTGGAGTTATTATGCAACAACGGGGTTATGCTAGAACGGATTATATAGTCACATCTTTAAAATAACTAAGCATCAACGAAAAAGTGCGTTTTTTTTTCTTTACACGAATTACGTTTCTTTATCACATATGGCATATTCTATTAAAAAGAAATATTCTTTTAAAACAAAACTGCACAGTACGGAGACCGGACACTCGCGATCCGAATAGTAGAGAGTGCTGCAATGCCTTCCCATTTCTTTTCAACTGGTAGAGGCAAGTCGTGCATGGTGTGCAGAAACTTTGCTGATGTTACTTTTAGTTTTTAAAACATTTCTGGAAGCTTTCCGAAATTTCCAGTGCCTATTTTCATATTTTAGTGCCTAAACAACTGGACACTAGTTATGAAATACACTATAATATATGCAGGTAGGTAAACTTATTTGGATAAAAGGTCTTGCACCCAAACGGCCACGGCCAAACGTCTGCGCCGAAATGTCATGGACGTTGCTAGATGAGATCACATAAGCTTCAAGCAGAATCCAAACTGCTTCTCGGTTTCCATCCGAGAGAAACTGTCCTCCTTTCGGACTTGGAACACCAGAATGGAAGTTCCATCCACTTCACTCCAATACCAATAGTATATTTACTTATTCGGAAATCAAGACTGTTTCATTTCATGATAAATTTGGGTGGTCCGTTCAGTAAATTTCTTAAATCGGAAAACTCTCGCCTTAGCCACCGGGAAAATCCTGTTATTACTTTAAATGCAAAGCCACAAGGGGAAAATCCCGTTATTGCTTTGCATGTAAAATTTTATAGTCAACGTATCATAATCAGTACGCTAAAACTGAGCTATTAAATTACAAATTTAGTATGTACATATCATTTAATAAAATTAAAACAAAGTTCAATCCAAGCTAACGTTGGAAGCTACGTAGGCAGTAGCTAAATTCTGCCAATTCCTATCAATATATTTAAGCAATCTAGGTTTCTTTATAAAACAACAGGCATTCATTTAAGCAGAAATATATAATTTGGTTCCATTTTGTATGTTTAGGCTTAATATCCTTATGTAATACCAAGGTTATCAAGAAGACGACTTTCGCTTAAAGTGATATCCAAACCGCTACTTGGTTTACACTTGAAAGAAGAGTTGTTGTTCGACAGAGAATTGAACATTGGACGCCTTGATTAAAAGGTGAAAAAAGATAAAACTAATGCAGATGGTTTTGCTATGTGGAAACGTAACTATGATGTTCACACGATTTAAGACATTCTTTTTCTTTATGGTTTGCTTTAAACCAGTAGGTATATATATATATATAAAAAAAAAAAACATTGGTTTAAACCACCCAACTCTGAAAATCACAGATATGATACGCCATATCTTCTACTAAAATGCCATTCTATCGTTTGACCGTAGTTTATATGCTTTCAGTACACCACAGTATTTATCAAATATGATATTAAGTAGTACTACTACACATCACACCAACATTCTAAATATACAAAAAGAGACATACATGGAATCGTGTCAGTATATTTGCCAGCCCCTGAATATATATACGCAAATCTAGGGATAGTCGCATTCAAAGTCAACTTCCTATCTTCTGTCACTAAGCAGCGTCTCTCCTGCTTCGGCAGATAACCAAGTTTACACGTGTCATGAGCTCGTTGTAAGCTGCTATCACTTCCTCTCCTGCACACTAGTAAGGTTTCATTATAACATATTATATTAAGTCAATCTTTTACTTCATTTTTCGAGTTTCAGCCAAGAATTGCCTGGTTTGGACCCGCTGTACGGCGGTGTACTTCTGCACAGTGTACAGAAGCCGTCTTGTATGTGAAGCGCTACCAGTATGAAACCATGACAAGTACTACTGAAACTCTCATTGCCAAAACCCACTAGTTTTTAGCACCCTCGTTTACGCGTATGCCCACCTTTGCTGACGCACCTGCTCCCTTTGGACGCACTCCCTCGTTAACTCTCGGGCCCCTCAGCTTTGCCCTGCTCTGACTTGATTAATGCTATTTAGTGGCCACCTAGCACAGGTTGTTTCGTGTTTTTGCACGATAGGTTTTATGCATACATCTAGATGCCGTATTTATTCACAAATCGTAAAAGAAATTGTAATTTTTCAACAACTGCCTCTGATGCCCCCCTTTATGTATGCCATGTAAGATATTTTCATGTTGCCCACAGCAAATCATTTAGGAAACAATAAGAAGAAAATTAGTGAAAGAATTTTAATATTTCAACAATTATTTCGAGTGGTGCGCCAAAAGTAAACCTGCACGATTTCTTATATCAAAAATCTATCTAAAGTACTTTCCGAGGAGTTGACACTCGTAACGATTCCCTGTTCCAAAAACGTATCCTATCTTTCCATAACGAATCAAGGAGAAAATTTAAAGTAGGATAACAGGGGTGCTTTATTCTTTTTCTCGTCGTGGAAATAGCACCAAGTGTTATAGCTATATCATTTAACGTGACTGATTTTTGTATGTTGAACCACTTTTGTTTTTCATTGTTACTCTAGAATTTCATCCGTCATATTTATCTTGTAAATACAGCACACACTAAAACCACTCACAACCATCGCTTAACGTATTATTAACTCGGAAAGAACACTTAGTAATACAGCACACACTACTACACACTAAAACAACTATTTCACAAAAGATTCAACCCTCAACTACCGGCAACAGCGTGAAAGAATACTGCAGTGATTGGCTAACAATCCTTCGTCTCGTGTTATTTACTAGATTACTACATATGCTGCTATAAGATGGCGCCTAATAGAGAAGTCGCGTCCTTAAAAGATCTCCTAAGAAGAATCAAGTGATCTGTGATTATAAGTGTACAAAGTGTGGTAAAACAGTGAGAAATGGAATTCTGTGTGATTTATGTGATAAGTGGAATCATTTTAAATGTGTTAGAATAAAGGAAGATAACCTTCCAGATGAAAATACGGAATGGTGGTGTCCCAGTTGTGTCAGTAATGATGTCAATAGGGTGAAGGATCAAGACTATGAAGATGAAACAAATGACTGTAAACATTGCGATAGAAAATCCCTGCTGGAGATTATAACACTTTTACAACAGGACCTGCAAAAATTACAAGTTGAAAATGACAAACTTAAAGAACATAGTAGTGCAAGGCCTATTGATAATTATACACAGAATGGATATACGGACGCAAATAATGGGCATAGAAGGTGGGAGACTGCCTCTAAAAAGAACACATGCAAAACCCAGCAATATAATTGCATTTCTCCTTTCCCGATTCAAAATAGGTTTAAGTTACTACAAGAAGGAGTAGACGTGGATAATATAGTTACAGTTCCGAAACAAAACGAGGTTAGTAGGGAGCAGGGCGGACTTAGTAGAAACAATTATGAAATGTGTGGAGGTGTAGTAAGTAATAACTGTCAAAAGAAACCTAAAATACAACTGTTCGCTGATAGCCAAGGTAGAAATATTGCTACGGAATTGACAAGAGGATTCAATGCTACCGATGTTGTAAAATCGGGGGCAAAATTTATGGCGGTAACTGCAAATTGCAAGAGAATGTGTTCAAACATGGGTGCAAATGATGTCGTGGTCTTGATGGCGGGAACAAATGGTGTGGCGAAAAACGAAACGAATAAATTGAGGTTGTATCTTAAGCGCAGATTGATAGAACTTCGGAATACAAATGTGGTGGTTCTTTCTGTTCCGCATCGTTATGATTTACCAAGTTGGTCATGTGTTAATAGTGAGGTTGACAGTGAGAATCAAGAACTCTCCATCCTTTGCAAACACTATACTAATGTGAAGTTTGTAGATATAAGTAAAATTGGTAGTCATTTTCATACAACTCATGGTCTGCATTTAAATAGCTTGGGCAAATCCTATGTATATGATAAAATAGTAGAAATAATCCTAAACCAAGATTTTTGTAAAAGTACATTAGGTAGGGTTATACCGGTACTTCCAAAAAACGGGTAGTAGTAACTGAGGTAGATCGAGCAAGAATGGTACACCCTATTGTGAATAGTAAATCTAATGTGTCCAAGAGTATACTAGGTTTAAGAGATAACTACAATTATAGTATAGGATATATTAATATACAAGGTCTTGATATGAAAACTTTGGCCCTAAATGAAGTGGCCAATGAGAATGATATCGATGTTATCTGTTTCTCTGAACATTGGTGTCACGAAGATAATATTAAATTTAACAAACTGGATAATTATCACTTAGTAAATAGTTACTGTAGAAAGCGTTACATACGAGGAGGGGTAGCTATATATCTAAGTACCGAAATTAGAAGATATTGTAATTCGTTAAATCTTGAGCACCTTTCTGACGAACTAAACTTTGAATTTTCAGGAATCGTCATTGGTGATATAAAACTAATTATAGTATCTCTGTATAGATCCCCTAATGGAGACCCCCTTAAATTCTTAGACAAACTTGAAAATTTATTGAATTATCTTAGCAAGCCTAATTTTAATAACTATAAGATTATTATTGGGGGAGACCTTAATGTAGAGTTTGATGTAACAACTAATAAATAGACAGTCACTGAATTCAAAAATATTTTAAGACAATTTAACTTTTACTACGTAAATAGTAAGTCCACAAGAGGTACTGCATGCTTAGATAACATAATAACAAATATTAATAGAGCTTATGCTACTAGTACAGTTATAGACTTTGCCTTTTCCGATCATAATTTGGTTTTACTTAAGATAGATAAGAAGAATTTCGAAACTCTCATATTACAGATGTAAGATATGTTACCACTAGCCATTAACTGAAGATAAACTGTTAAATTTTAAAACTGCCTTATCTTATGTAAATTGGGTCGATTACCTAGGCGGCTCCAGCAATGTTTATGGAAACACACTATCAGCCAATGAGGTTTTCAAACGTTTTCTTGATGTATTCCTTCAAATTTTCAACTCACAAATTCCAAAAAGGAAATGTAAAGTTATTACTAAAAACAATAGAAAGGGAAACAGAAACAACAAAATGAAATGGTATACTCCAAAATTAGCTAATATGAAATGTAAACTAATGATACTGTATAATCGATATAATAATGTAAAGTCTAAAACAAATAAAAATGCATATATCAAGGAATACAAGCTTGCTATAATTACAGCTAAGAAAACACACATCATAAACAACATTGAAGCATCAAGTAATAAATGTAAAGCCGCATGGAAGGTAATAAATTCTGTTGCAAACGAGAATAAGAAAGAAACAATTCCTATAACATCCGATGAATTAAATATTTTTTTTATTAAATCTGTTGACAGAATACGTAGCAATGTAGCATGCTCAACTACACCAGGGTCAAACACCACTATACCAAACCGTGTACAGCATACCAACTATAGATTTAGTTTTGTAAGTGTTACTCCTAATGAAATATATGATATAGTCAACAAAATGAAGTATTCTGAAAGTACTGACATATATGATTTGTCAAATAATATAATTAAAAAAGTAATAGATCATATATTATTTCCACTCACTTTTTGTATCAATAAATGCTTAATTGAGGGATATTTTCCAAGTGTGCTCAAAGTAAGTAAAGTAGTTTCAATCCATAAGAAAGGTGATAAGAGTGATCCAAGTAGTTACCGACCAATTTCTCTAGTCCCTATTTTCTCAAAAATAATAGAGACAGCTATGTATTCTCAGCTGAGTAAGTTTTTTAATGAGTATAACTTAATAAGTAAGTCTCAATTTGGTTTTAGGGCAGGCCTATCAACAGTTAACGCCATTGACGTGCTGGTGAGAGAGGTTACACAAGCTTTTGAAAATAGGTTCTTTGCTCATGCTACATTTTGTGACCTGAGCAAAGCTTTTGACTGCGTAGACCACAGTCTACTCTTGAATAAATTAACTAGTTACGGTATAAATGGCACTGGACTGACCTTAATTCAAACATATTTGGAAGAACGAAAGCAAGTTGTCTTTACAAACGGTATACAGTCTCAAATGAAAAGTCTAAAGTGTGGCGTTTCTCAAGAGTCGGTGCTTGGTCCATTGTTATTTACCATAATGATCAATGATCTACCAAGTTTTGTACAAGCTCAATCAATATTGTATGCTGATGACTCCACTTTTGTGAACATAAACCACGGTGTAGATAACCTTGTACACTTGGCAAATAGCGTTTTAACTGAAGCAAGTAAGTGGTTTTAAGCTAATTGTTTTCATCTCAATAGAAGTAAAACACAACACATGTTATTCGACTTGAGAGAAGTTCCAAATATTGACATCACAAATAGTGTAAAATTTCTGGGTATTTATGTCGATAGTAGGTTATCATGGGAACCACATATTCAGTATATAGCTAGTAAATTATCTAGAGTTGTCTACCTTCTGAAAAGACTGAAACATTATGTGTCGGATGGTTACGTAAGAACTGCATATTTTGCATTCTTTCAAAGTATTGTCTCATACGGTATACTCTTTTGGGGAAATGCTTCACGTATCAATGATATCCTATTAATACAGAAAAAAGTAATTAGAATTATGACAAATTCACATCAAACAGCGCATTGTAAACCTTTATTTAGAAATTTGAGAATATTAACTGTGATAAATTTGTATATATATATATATATACAGCTATTTTGTTTGTGAAAAACAGACTACCTGAATTACAGTGCAGATACAACTTGCATTCGTACAATACAAGGTACAAAGTCGAAGAACAACTATGATGTACTAGGAATAAAATTGTATAATGGGTTGCCAAGTGAATTATCTTCAAGTCCCATGAATGTGTTTAAACATAAATTATACAACTGGCTAATAGAAAGACCGTTTTATTCATTAGATGAATACTTTACGCAAATTAAATGTGAAAGTTAACATATTGTAATTTTGATGTATATTTTGACGTTGTCTATTGCCATAATTGATTCAAGGACAATAAAATTATTATTATTATTATTATTATTATTATTATTATTATTATCTATCAGACGCCAGCTTTCGTTGCACAGACAATACGTCCTATGGAATCCCCGGTTTTAATGAAAGACTTAATTGTCCCGAAAAAGGCTTTCGGGACGCCTGCTTGTCCCGGTTTTCGTTCTTCAGATTGAAAAAAAAATTCAAAATGCAAGAACTAGTATTTCACCTAAAACCGAAGGTTTTGGGAAGATTTGTGTAGCCAATTATCACCGACCCGAAGCTCATTTTTTCGAATTAAAAAGACATTGGGAAAGACAGACTTAATTTCGAACTTTATTAACCTACCCTCGTATATAGAAGGAACAATCTTGAAGCTTTCTTCATCAGTTTGGTATTTTGTACATTTGTGTTGGTAGGCCTCACTTCGACTTTTACGGCCATATATGGTCGAGGAACAAGGGCTGTTCACGTGATAATAACATGCTCAGTGAATGTTCCTTTGAGCCTGATTTTCGGGACAATCACTTTCCACCTACGTACTTTTATAACCAAAAGCTCATTGGACGATAATCCTGGTCCCGACGTTAGGAGTGAAAATCGAGATTTTCCCGGTTGACCATATACAGGGTGCGACACGTAAAACCGGCCCGTCGTAATATTCTGGTATATTGTGTTTTTGGCAACACTTCAGTAATCTACCTTCCTACCAAGAGATGGCGTGTCGAGGTCGGGTCGACTTACGTGACCTGCAGCAGTCACGTGCAGCCGCAGCCAGTGTAACTTGTCGAAACCAGTTGAGAAAAGGCCTCGTTGTGTTAAGCCGGGTGTGTCAGTGTGTGATAATGCCGTATTCGATACCCGAGCGTGTTGCCATTGTTGAAGGGTTCATTCTCACTGGATCTTTTGTGAAAACAAAGAATTTGTTTCGGGAGAAATTTCCAGGACATTCTGTGCCAGCAAAAAGCACCATTCAGGAATTGATTGAAAAATGGCGGCGTACAGGATCGGTTCAAAATGCTCCCAGGAACAGACGACCATCTGTCTGCACACCTGAATTAAAGATGCAGGTGGAGGAAATAATGACAAGAAGTCCTCGAAAGTCAACCAGGAGATTCAATACATTACATTTCAATTTATGTGTTCACTTTACGGGCCGGTTTTACGTGCCGCACCCTGTACAAGCCTTGGTTTGCTAAATATAACGCTCAGTGTGTGTTTGGTACGCGTGCCTATTTGTCACTTCGAAAAGCACCCACCAAGGCGAGTGGGGTGCATTGTTTTAAAGGCAGCAGGTAAGCGCTCCCCTTGTATGGGTTGAGCTTCACACGCTGAATCGCCGTTGGCATATGTGAAAGTTAATTATCAGAGTTTATCGACAGTGATATTTACGCAGCCGTGCAAACATAATGATTCTAACAGTGTGTAAAAGTCTCATGTAAAGTGACTCGTAATACGTGTTAGCACTTTAACATTCGTTTGTGGCCTCAGCTTGGATGGTCGTTTTATTCCTGCCACTAGGGAATTACATTGAACCTTCAAGACTAGTTGACGCAGCTCCAAGCTTATTTCGGCTCTAGTACAGGAACTTTTGTGGATCTTGTTTACATCCAGCGGATTCGACGCCAGGACCCGAGTGGTATCAACAGTGGAACAACTGACCGGTCGAAGATTTATCGTGAGTAAGTGAAACATGAATTATTCGAACCACCTAGCCACTTTTTTTTTTATTGAAAGAAAGCAAATAGAAATGAAATGGAAGGTTGAAAAATTAAAGAATATCGAACAAAAGTAACTTAACCGCTTAATATTTGTGCTAAAATTAATCATTTACACATACCGTAAATACGCGCGTAATTTTCGCCCTCGCATAATTTTCGCATCACAATTTTGACGGGCATTTTCTGTGTATTTTATTTTCCTCGCGTAATTTGCGCACCCGAGGATTTGACAGTGATTTCTAAGGTAAGAAACTTCTTAATCAATTTTTTAATGTTTTTCTACAAATTTAGAATTAGTTGTTTGTTGTCAATTCTTGCTACAAAGAAAATGTGTACCGGTATTTTCGTGCTATTTTGACTGGGAAAAAAAATTAGATGATCTTCACTGATGTGGCTAATTTTTTTTCCGCATAATTTACGCAACCTTGTTTCAAAACAATTTTTTTCGTTTAAAAAAGTGCGAAAATTACGCGAGTAAATACGGTATTTCTATTTTACGGTACTTATGTTTTATCAACCGTATGTGGCCAGCTTCGGTTTTTCGATAAGATATAAGTGCGGATGTAATTGTGATTTGCCGTAGTAAAGCTGGGATGAATGCAAATGAATACTTGGGTTTATAGAATTTTAACAACGGCAAAACACACGATTACACAATTAATTTTACTAAATACACAACATGGAGTTGGAAAATCACATCCCCTCTTCCTATGGGTTGTTTAGTTTCCAGAGGGTAAAAAGTAAAGAATTTTAAAAAAATACATTCAAGAGAGACGTATGTTATGGCAATAATTTCTTGAATATGACTTTCAATTGAAAAAAACGTGTTTTACCCGGTGACGGGCTTAATCACTAGTTATTTTATACTTCAATCGCAGCGCAAATTGCATTATTGTTGGAACTCAAAAATGGCGATACTGCTCTCAGTCAATGCATGTTAACTGCATTCAAACTGTCTATTTCGTTCTGTCTGCCGTCTTCTAAGGCACAATTTTATAATCAAGCGTTTTATCCAGTCTACTGGGTATACTTTACATATTTTTGCAAGTGAAGTAAAGTGAATTGAATTCCCTGGTCGGTGTAGAGTGAAGTCAACATTCTTGTTCCACATTGTTGGTCTCTGATGTATAAAATGTTTCCATCATGCCCAAGCGCAAGTGTTCTTTTCAGGAGAAATATGCAATGGAATGGCAATTTATAAAACGACAAAGAAATGACCATGAAGTGGGGTGTAAAATGTGTAAGTGTTACATTAATATAGCGCATGGGGGAAGAGCGATTATCAAAAACCACATAGCATGCGAAAAGCATAATGTAGTCAGCTAGTATTTCAAATCTTCCAAACAGGAAAAATTTGTACAAGCGGCTGAATTAACGATGTGCTTCCAAGCATATATAATTCAAATATATGGACTGCACTAGTAGGTTAAACTCTTAAAATTTTTAGTAATTCCAAAACAGCAATGAACATAGCTTTAGGGAGAACTAATGGAACAGCGATAATAAAATCCATTTTGACTAATGACACTACGAAATAAATATGTGATGATATAGAAAATGTCTACTATTTTGCGGTATTGCTACAAACGTCAGCAGAGAGTCTTCCCATTGATTGTTCAATACTTTACACCAAAAATGGCATCACCGTAACCAGATTCGTTAAAAAATGAAACAGCCTGTAAAACCAGCATTTACTGCGTTAATATATTAGAAGAAAATAACATTGATACGAGTAAATGCATTGCGTTTTGTGGTGATAATGCAAATGCAAACTTTGGTGGTATTCGACATACAGGTACAAACAATGTGTTCGCAAAATTGAAGAGTGAATTGAATCCAAATTTTTGGATGTCGGATGCCCAGCTCATATACTTCATAATATGGTGAGGACAGAAGCTGATCTTTTAACTGTTGATGTGAAGACAGTTATAATTCAACTTTTCAATTACTTTTCTATATGTACTTATTGCACGCATGGAGCGTCTTTACAAGTTTTGCGAGTTTATGGATGTAGAATACCGCATATTGTTGTCACATGCAAAATCTAGATGGTTATCTTTGTTTATTGCAGCAGAGAGAATATTGACATTTTCCTCTTAGAAGAAAAGGCAACAAAAATTTTAAGAACCCACTTTGAAATTCCGATAAGTGAACCATATCTTTGGATTGTACAAAGCCAGATGAGTGTGTTCAACAGACAAACACTTAAAACAGAAAAAGAATATATTAGTTTAATAGCAGTGTTGGATAAGTTACTTGTAAAAGTGTAACGCGTTACAAGTTACTTTACTTTTCCTTAAAATGTAACGCGTTACTTGCCCCCAAAAAGTAACTGTTACCCTACTCCGAAAGTAACGCGTTACCAACGCTTTACTTTTAGCTCCGAAAATTTGAATACGTAAAAAAATCTTATTGCTTCAATTTTCCGTACTACTACTACTACTCAGGGTTTGCCCAAGCGGGCCCAGCCCGAAAAAACCCGGTGGGTTTTTTCGGGTTGGACCCACCTGAAAAAAAAAACATTTTAACACCCACCTGGGTTTTTGACCTATTTGTTAGTATATTATTGGTACAACTAAGGTGATCACATTGTAAGTGATTTTTATCAGATTTTAGACTTTCCTTGGGCGAATTATACGTTAAGGTATAAAACAACATTCAACATTAAGACCTTTATAAAGTTCTGAATGCACTAAATGAATTAAAAAAAAAACTTACCTTAGCTTGAGATAGTTATAGAACAATTTAATGTATGGATTATGTTTATAGCCTTTTGAAGTAAAATAAGCAATTTTGTACTTTAGAAAATATTTTCCGTGAATCGTGTGCTCATCGACACCGAGGGACGTTATAACTCATACGTTTGACGGCTTTAAGGTCATAGGTGCCGGTATTAATAGTACATATGTAAATACATTAATAAAACTATTAATATTATTTCTTACATTTGCTGTAAAACACAAGTTTTTTCAACTAAAATCTGGTTGAACAGTAACAGTTTAGTTCAGTCATTTGTTGCTACTATTCAAATAAGCAGTCTGTAGAATCAACACCAGCAATAGCGTAAAAATTCTTGTCAAATTTAAGAAGCTTAAAGCTCGGGGTTCCGAAGACTATGAAACGCTTACTATTTCAAGTGCTGTGTTCAAATTTCCGTACTAGTGGAAGTTTTTATGTACACGCCGTGAAAGAAGTGCTCGGGAAATTCCCAAATTAAACGCAGAAGGATCGGAAATGAATACTTCAACAATAAAACTATTTATTACGCTTAAGCCTACCATACGTCCCGTAAAAAACGGAAAAGTCCCGTTTTTGGGCCCCGAGTGTCCCGCGTCCCCGTAAATTTAGTCGGGACAGGGAAATGTCCGTATTTTAACTCCGCTACATTTCTACTATCAATATCAGCTTATTCGAAAAGTGAAAAACAAAAAATTCTGACATTGGCTGGGAATCCTGTAATTAGTGAATGAACAGTACGCTGTTGCATGTAGCAGTTTCGAGGAAGTTATTACACCACCCTGTTCGACTTGATAGCGAGTGAAATTTGCAATGCCACTTTTTCCATTGAACTTGATGGAAACTCGGATACTCTCCGGAACCTTAAATAAAAAAATAAATAAATAAACAAATAAAAATAATAAAAAAAAAGACTTTGAGTGTTTCTACATTTACAAACAGGGAAGATGGCTGACCTGTTCTCCAGCAACACATTAGATAAGTTAACAAGAATTATAATCTTTTTCAGAGGCTAGGGCACAGAATTGTGGTTTGGTCCAGGTCTTAGAAAAATGTAAATCTGGTCCTGACAACTACACACGACACAGGGAGAAAAATCAGCTTTTCATCAGATTAAACTGACGAACGTAGTTTTGACAAATACAGCCATGTAAATAAATATTGCTAAACGCGCGAAGAATATTGAAGGTAGATTATACCACTGATTTAAATAACTTGCATATTGTTTTCCTTTAAAGCATTTTTATAGCACATCTTAAGTTTTTAGGCATCTTCAGTCTATACAATTAATTGCAGGGTACGAAGAGAGAAAAGCAGCTGCTACTTAGCGAACTTTCGCCAATTATATTCTTGAAAAAAAAAATTAAAATTAAATATAATGAAATCTTTTACTTTTAGTCTCACGGTTATGCCAGCTATGCTCAAGGTGACGGTGATGATGAGAAATGAATGAAATGACGGAATGAAGAAAGTGGGAGGAAACGTGACAATCCCGAGAAAATCCATGCACAAGGTGTTTGTCCACTACAAAGCTCACTTGGCGCGATCTGGGATCGAACTAGGGACCCCATGCACTAGGGACGCTCTACCGCTGAGCCAACGCGGCCTATTACACTTTTGTTCATAACCATACTATAGTTCAATTCATTGTGTTGGAAAGTTGGGGGGGGGGGGGAATCTGAGGTGTCCCGTATTCTCATGGAGAAAATATGGCAGGTTTATTTACGTTGGAAGATGTTAATTTCGTGCAAGACATTTTGAAACATTTATTTATTTCATACAACATGAATTGTATATTTATTTTAAATTTAATAGACCCCTTTTGGTATTCATATTTGGCGAACGTCAGTCAGGCTTCTGGATGACTTGATCTACATTTATTCATTTGTCTGCCGAGGTCCTTCACGACTAAGCGGTTAGTGTACGCGTCTTCAGCGTGAGTGACCTGGGTTTGCTTCCCGGAGGGAGCTCATGTGGTTCGGATTCCAGTTTAATCATTAGGTCCCGTCTCATATAGCCTCGCTGCTGAAAGGGACGTTAAACTCAAAATCAACTCAATTCGTTTGTCTGCCTCTATCACACACACTGCAGGGTACAACTTTCGGCCTTTTAAGTTAAAATTTTCAGAGTACACGCACGAGATACTCTAAATTTCCTGTATAGATTTTGGCGGCATACCAACGCAAAACGTCAAAATGGCGGCCATTTTTTCAAACCAGCAAGTATCTACGCTACGAAGCGCAATTTTCAGTCTTTTAAGTTGAAATTTTGACGGTGGAAGCACAAGATATGCTAAATTTGCTGTATAGATTTTCTCGGCGATCGATTGTAAAATTTCAAAATGGCGGCCCTTTTTTCAAAACGGCAGTGAGTAGAAAATTGTTGCAAGTTGTGACAATAACAATCTTGAAATATAAATTACATTTTAACACTTTTACCCCAAAGACATTGAAATATTTCGAAAAAACCCGATTAAACCCGTAAAAAACCAATTAAACCCGAAAATACCCGAAAAAACCCATATGGGCCCAGGTGGGTTGGGCTTTTTCAAAAAAGCCCGGGTTTTTTCAAACCCTGCTACTACTACTATATTATTATTATTATTATTATTATTATTATTATTATTATTATTATTATTATTAATCATTGATTTCCTTCAATTATTGTAAATGTTTAGAACTATAGGTTAATAATAGTTGCCTAGGTGTTGCTAAATCCTTTTATTTTGAAAGTTACTTTATTGGAAATGTGATGTGCTTCGCTGACTTTATAAACGCAATATTGCACGTTCTGAATCGCTTTATGTAGATGCAAGAACAAATTCTTACTTGACAGCTATATGAACAGTTTCATATAATATAACACTGACTAAAATGTCATACTTCGTAAGAAAAAATGACTGCTTATTATTAATTCTGCTAAATTATTTATATAATAATAACACTGTTATGTAAAAATTAAAAATACAGAATATAGAGCAGCATTGCACTATAACTAATAAAAATAACACATGAACTGGGGGTGAATCGAAACTTGCCAGTAACTCTAAAATCGATACATGCTTTTTAGAGCTAGTTGTTCTAAACTTTATAATCAACGGAACACTAGGATAAGCAAACTGATCTGAAAGAACTCCAATATTACATACCATCAACAAACTATTTTCTAATAAGGTAGACCTGCTCATGAGAACACAGTTTATTCATATTAACCCCTTACTGTATATCGTTAATTATGGCACCCTAGTTGTTGACACATATTCCCCGCGGGGCACCTCAGAAACTTTACTTTTAAATCTGTCCACCGTTATCCTCAGCTTTTAAGAAAAAGTATTCTTTAAAAAGTTCGAGCTTTAAAATATTTTTGTTCTAGATCTTTATAAAAACAACACCAATCAAAGTAAAATAGACCACCATTGCACTTGTAGTTTACTTGCTGAATGTATTGTACGGATAGAATGCAAAATCTATGACAAAATCTTACAGGTGCTTGCATTCAGTACACGTGATTTCTCTGAGGTTGTAATCATCTTCCAAAAACACC
The DNA here is from genome assembly GCF_964235325.1 of Thermobia domestica. NCBI lineage: Eukaryota > Metazoa > Arthropoda > Insecta > Zygentoma > Lepismatidae > Thermobia > Thermobia domestica. Next base: position 242,764,771 of record NC_137455.1, on the reverse strand, counting down.
AAGTGCCACTAACATCTTATCTGTTTCTCTGTATGTCGGTCACTGACATAGTTCATGCTCCATTTCTTCATTCTGAGAAATTCACTTACAAGAAAGAAAAATTTGTTTCCGAAAAAAAAAAATATAATATATATATATATATATATATATATATATATATATATATATATATATATATATAGTGTAATTATTCATTCGAAATGTAACGCAAGCCAGGTGCGCTACTTAAAAATTTGTAACGCGTTACCGTTAGAGTTACTTTGAGGAAAATGCAATGCGTTACTAGGAAACGTTACTTAAAAAGTAACGCGTTGCTTGCGTTACGTTACGTTCCAAGACTGTTTAATAGAAGTTGTAATTTTAGAGGACACACTTACATTGATAAACTAAACGAAAGAAAGGTTTCTACCTCTGAAAGTGAAATATTTGGTGAAGAAAGCAGAAGATGAAGTATTAGTTGTAGAAGGGGAGAGTTCTATGAAATATGTTCTGCTTATTTAAAGATTGCATAATACCACTCAAGGACTTTTCTTCAAATGGACGCTGCTACGTTCCGCACCAGCGTGGATTGAAGTGCAAGAGACGGTTAATTTCTACAAATGGTCAATCAATGAAGATTCAATATTGTTCGATCACTTCTCATACTTGAAACAACAAATAGAAACAATACTTATCAAGGACAAAGACATTTGAAGTAGCAAGTCATGTCAGGAGAAGTGGACTTATTGTTTTGGACAAATAATTAATTGATTATGATGAAATGAGTAGGAACTCTGACCTCACGTAGCGTAAGATTGATGTCCCGGTTTTTCGTTTATAAAATTTGGCAACCTTACCTTAGGACTAGGGATACCAACTGGCCGATTTTACACCGGCCTGGCCGCAAAAATTGCAATTATTTTGATTAAAGCCGGTGACCGGTACAAACTTCTTACCAGCCCCTTTATGACCGATTTTTTTATTTATTATTTTATTTATTTTTATTTTATTTTATTTTTTTAAAATTTGTATCTATTTCGAAGCAATTTCATCTAGTTCAAAGTATAGATTTAAAAAGTAAATTCCTTCATTCTGTAAATCCAAAACTATCACCTTTCACCATCTATCAACGATTAATATATTTTGTTCATCAGTTTAAATACCAGTAATTTTAAAAAGATGACAGGGACTGTATCAGGGAAAATTTGGCATTACTCGAGCAGACGGCTCTACCAAATTTTCATACAGTTATTGTATATTCCGGTTTCTCTTTGCAGAATATGCACTAAATGAGGAGCTAATGCATAAACCACGAACCAACTTGTGCTAGGTGGCCAGTAAAAAAGCACGAATGCCATCCAACCGAGTCAGGGCAGGAGTGCAGCAGGGTGCGTCAGTAGGTAGCAGGCGCGTCAGTAATGGGGGGCATACGCATAAACGAGGATAGTGGAAAAATATATAAAATATCCGCAATTTTTACATTCAAAACACTTAAATAATCCTAATAATTCTTAACCTTCAAAATGGCTTCACTGCTTTCCCGGGTACAAATGGCCCACTGCGAGGAGAAATTCATGTCTTCTGAACTTTTACTTCTTTTCCACACTTCGCAACTTGATTTTACGTTTGAACATAACATGACGCTGCAAAAACTTTCTAATATGACGCTCTTTAGCACACAATTCTTTTTAATAAAACCGTATGTTTTCATTACATCCATCGCAAACGTCCATTGCTAACACGAACAGAACATTCCTACCGTTTATTTGCACCTTCTTCGCATTCTTGTATTCTTCCGCTTCAGTAAATAATTACACTTAGAATATGTTCACTACCATTCAAAATATATTTCAAAATGATATCAACTGACTGAAATTACTTATATTCACACGAATATAAGTAATTTACCCTTACTGAAATTACTTATAGGTAATAGTTAAGAACAGCTACTTCTCATCTCCCGTGCACGAGGATACATCTTACTGTTGCACTACCTACAGAAATGATTCTATATCATGTATAAGTGGTAATAGAACACACATTAAACCCAGATCATGTTGTATTCACACTTCAACATGGAGTGAGAATACAGCGTGATCTCCGTTTCTTCTGTGTTCTATTACTACTTGTACACCAAACTGAATCGTTTTTCTACGTAGTGCAACAGTAAGAAGTATCCACGTGCACGGGACATGCGATATGTGTTTTCAAACTCTCCCCCCCCCCCCAATAGTCATACACTAAGTACAAGGGCACATTATTATTCCCATACGATATAAGAAAACAGATATTCCTAGAAAAACATCCGAAGTGCAAGGGCAAAAACTCAGTCTATTACCTACTTTGTAACATCCTAGATAGTCAATGAATAATTCCTGAAAGTATGGCGTTTCTCGTCCTTCCCTAAATGGGAAGTACGGCTCCTTAACTATAACCAAGGCGGGTATCTTAAAGCACTTTTCTGTAGTTGAAGTTCAAAGAATAAATTTCATTTTCCAAATCCAGAATCGTCACGTAAATATTATATACTTTTGATCATCTGATTCGATAGTTTTAAAGAAGTGGCAGTTACTGGTAAATACAATAAAAATTATCAATACCGATTTTAGTTTCTCACTCATTGTACAATGTATCTATTAAGCTTATGAGTGAATGCAGAGTTGGCAACCCTACTTAGGACCCCTGATGCGCTTAGACAGTCATTCGCACTTTTTAATGGTAATCTAGTAGAATTCGGTTGGTGTTTTAACCCTCTTAAAGTTAATCTGTACCAATACAACATCTACTTTTTAAGAAATGAAAACAGTAAGAATGCGCTTTGTACTAAGATATTTCATTAATGCAAATACCATAGTACTGTTCACGAAACATAACCCAACTTAGCCTCTCAACCACTAGCTATCATTTGTAATTTTCTTATAATTTATTTGATTTATATTTTAATGCAATGCCTTTGGCAAGCGATTCGTATTTTTTGATCAGTTACTTATGTTCATTAGCCGGCGGGGCTTAACACAAGAAATGTTATATAGAAGGAATTAATTTTATCATCTTCAACTTACCTATAATAATCAAAAATATATACAATTGGTTTCTGCATCTAATGGGTCTTTCTTCGAGTGAAACCACCGTCCAAGTTCCTTGTTTCACTCTGCTTGGATAAATGAATATTAAATAGTAAATAATTTTAAATAGAACATGCACTGTTTACCACAGTTTACTGAGAAACAACTTTACTTATCATTATAAAAAAAAAATCGATTACGGACGCTGCACTCGAGCTATGTCGACCGCATCACTGAAATTGTTTTACGTACAAATTGGTTATAAAACGAGATTGATTAAAAATATCCAGTAAAGCTTCGAAAGTAAGAAAAAGTTGGTGGCCAATGACCATCCGAAATTTCCTGATTCCGAATAATTTAATACAATTATTAAATATTGATTAAATACGTTCGTGAGGAGCAGTGGTGCAACAATTTTTTTTTTTTTTCGGAGGAGCGTAGGCTAAGTAGCACAGTATGCTAATTATTGCTGCACCATCAGATATGGACAAAATTGAAAGTTTGAAATCTCCCCATCACAAGAAATTTAGTTATCCCTACTATTAATTTGCTAAAATGGCTTAAAATAGAAATTCAGATTCAGACGATATTTCGCACGTGATGTCTCATGCCTCAATATTTACTACAGATTAAGAGCACTCTTCACACACGGTGCATGTATGTGTGTAAGCAATGGCGGCAATAAGGTCCCCGCAGAGCTCGTGGTGCGGGGTGCCCCGGATCTGAGATTAGGCCTTTACAAAGTACGCTCAGCAAGGCACTTTTTACATGTCATTTGTAATTTTAATGCATTTTGAAAGCGTTTCTCCACTGCCTGTAGCTAATTCTAGCAGATTAATAATAATGAAGTAATAATTAAATATATGAAGTAATTATTAAAATTAAATAATGAGGTATGACTGTGAACATGAATGTCAGGTCGCTCTTTGCGATTTTCCAAAGACTTTATTTTCCAGTGTAACAGACTTTATATATTATTATGTTAGTCTATTATGACGTACTTTCGTTATCATGTATCTTACATTACAATTACCGCGTAATACAATAAATTATCGTGTCGTTAGCAATTGTAATTGCTAACCCTTCACGCAATCGTCAAGCTATCTCTATCTTTCTCAGTTACAATTACTGTTGTCACCAGCAAAAAGGAGTAAATTGCCCTCCTCTATATTTAAGGATAAATCATAAAGATATAGAAGAGAGTATTGGTTCTAACACTGACCCTTGTGTAACACTTTTTCTATTCATTCGTTCATTTCAGTTTATTTTCCTCAGACTTTTAGTTGTTTCGTCCATATGAAGAATTAGTACTATTTTTACGATTGTACAAGTATGATTTGAACCACTCCAAAGCAATACCCCTAATGCCATATTTTTCTAATTTACCAAAAATTATACCATAGTCCACACAATCAAACGCTTTTGAGAGATCACAATATACGCCTACAGTATTGGCGTTCTAATCAACAAACGTTATAGCTACATTGATATGTTCATGTATGGCAGTAATTGTGGATTTGCCTTTTATAAATCCGTGTTGCGTTTTCGTGATTAAGTTTTGTTCAGTAACGAAACTTAGTAGTCGCTTACATACTAGTTTTTCAACAAGTTTTGAAAAAACAGAAGAAAGTGATATGGGACGGTAGTTTTCTATTTCGTTTCTGCATCCTTTTTTGAACAAGGATTTAACGACTGAGAGTTTTAGTCAATGTTCGAAGTGGAAGAAAACAGAGGCGGTATGTTTTATTTCGATTTTGACTCGACATACCGGCTATCTAAATGTTGAAATACAGTGAGGGTATGTTGCCTAAAAGATTGCATTTCTGTTTACATAATGACTAAAAGCAATTCTTTATAGTTACGGGAAGGAGGGACATAGAGAGACAGCTCTATGAAAAAATAAAAAAAATATCCCCATATGTTGCATTGTAGAGAGCTATTCCTCTCAGTGCTCAAAAGCCGAGTTTGTATATTAACCATTTCCTGCGGGAAAACGCCGGATCCCCGACTCAACTGGGGGTATTTAAAAACCCCGAAAGATATGCCCGTGCTCAAAACACAACATTAAAACAAGAAGACACACACACAAAATAAGAAATAAACAATTCAATATGGCACATTAAACTAAGATTCCTTGGGAAAATGACTCATTAATGATGTCTTCTAATGCAGGTGCGATAATGTGGATACATTTCTTCAAAAGAAACTGTGGAATTTCATCCATTCCTACAGACTCTTTATTATGAAATTTACTTACTGTTTGCACGATCTCATATGGGGAAGTTGGGGTAAGGAAGAATGACCTACTGATGTACTTAAGCGGCTGTAGTGTACTTGTGTCACTTGATGTATGTATATCACGTATAGTTTTCTCTGCAACGGTACAAAAGTAATTATTTAAGTACTCACAAATCAAATTTGGGTCATTTGTAGTTAAGTTCCCTGACAGCACAATTACATAGCAGGCATATGCTTATCATGTTCCCTCAGGTACATGGGAATGTGTCCAGTATGTGTCTTATGTACCTCTGAGAGAGAAACCACATGGATGGCAAGTGGTAGTCACAGTCTATATCCGCCCTAGGCAAATGCCTGATATGTACCTGGGGAACTTGCCGAATATGTTCTAGGTATGTTCCCCATGCCGTAAGCGTTAATGAACCACAAAATTACTTCCCCAAAATATACTAAATCGCCTATATGTGTAATGTGTTTACATTAAGGTGAGTCTAAACACGACTTTAAACAAGTAAAAAAAACGTACCCCAAGGTGGGCGCGAACCACCAACCTTTGAATTACTAGTCGCGTGTTCTTTCTACTTGGCCAAGGAAGCCGTGAAGAGAACGTCGCTTGTAAAGGAATAGTGTTGGGGTCTTTTGAATTTGGCTAATCAGTGCTCCTTTAACCGCGTATATTCGACGATAACCGTTTGGGATCAGATAAAATCTGCTCGCCATGTAATTTTGTAACAAAATGATGATTGTCTATTTACTTTATTTCATGGTTCTTCCATATTCACTTTCAAATGATTGGCGACAGTTCCCATCTAATAAAGTTTATGCGTTTGTTGCTTCTAGTACACAATCGCTTAGGAAAAAAAAGCTACAAATGAATCAAATGTGGGAGATGAATTTAGAATACCTAAATGGCGCATGTCTAGCACATGTTGTGTTGTTAGGGTATCTGAAACAGTATGTCCCTAAAAGATGTACCTAGGATATGACAGATATATGTCCCAAGTGACGACATAAAAACAAATGACTGTTATAGTGCGAAACTGAGCCAGGTATATAAATGCTATATTTGAGGTACATAGTTGCAAATATCAATTAGGTGTAACAAGTACCTAAAACTGTAGGTAGCAGAAATACATACTTAGCACACGAATATCGTATGTGGCAAGGGTCGGGTACCTGAAAAGTAGATGGGACACCTAAACGGCACATGCCTAGCACATCTTGTGCTGTTAGGGTTACTGCCTTTTATACGTAACTATATTTTTGTTTTTCATTTTTCTTTCCTAGCACACACTTTATTATTTTCCACGATTCTTTGCTTTTATTATGTGCATATATTTTATTACTATAATAGTCCCTTTTGGCTTTATTAATAACTTTTTGTATAGGGATTTATATTTTTTATAATAATCAAGAATTTCTAAATCATTTGCTTGTTTCCTAAGATTGAACAGCTCTTTTAGGTTCATACTAGAAACCCTAATGCCAGTGTTATCCACGGTTTGTTACGTGTGTTGTTTAGTTTTCCATTAGATAAAGGAAAGCGCTTTCAAATAATAGTTTAAATTTATAAATAAAATATCTGTACGTGTCATTAACGTTAGGATTGACAGTTTCATCATTTACAAAATTTTCGCTTTCAAGCAGAGAGAGAAAGTTTTCTATTTTATGTTCGTTATAGTATATTTTCCCTATATGTGAAATACAACGCTTGTCCTACATGGTTATTCAATGTTATGTAACTAATTATTCAATGTTAAGAGTTGGGAACTTTAACAATTTAGATGAAGATTTGTAAATATATTGTCAATTGAACTGCAGGAAGATCTCGTAAAATGAGTTGGTTCAAATATTGTCATATGCCGGGGTAAAAGTGGATCTGAAAAGTAGGAGGACGGTAGGTAGCAGCATGATATCACGCCGTCCCCTTTGCCTATCTTTGCCCATTGTATTTTTTTAGAAACTGGGGAACGCCTTGTATATTTTATGGAGGTTGGGGAACGGCATCCTCCCGCGTTCCGTCGCACTTTTACCCCCTGGTCATATATAAATTAAAACTTGATAAAATATTGAGGAATGTATCACGCATTGTGCTTGATTGTTTTGTATCTACACTCTACAAAAAATACCGGAATTTTTCCGGTGAAATATATGGCAATCGGGGACGCCACATTTCCACCCTAAAAGTTTGCAGTAATTTCACCGGAATTTTCCAGGAACTTCACCTGAACCTTAGATATTTCACCGGAAACTTTTTAGTGATTTCATCGGACTATTTGCGCGAAGTAAGGTCCAAAGACATCCAAAATGTAACCTGTCGTCGTGACCAACATCATAGGCTTCATCAAAGGTCTTCCTTTGTGTAACAAGAATGATCGTCGCTGAAAGGAATAGTGGGAACTCTTCTGGATATAAATGTACGTGCCATCAGCAACAAGTACTACAGGATCATTGTCGTCGTCGGGAATGAATAATCGTCGTGCTAAAGGCCTCGTATGGTTTTCAATAACCTGTGTTCTGGTGATGTGTTCCGTTCCAAGATATAGTGGAACAAAGTTCTGCATCAAAGCCTCATGTGCAGAGTGCACAGAAGATGATATTCTTCGTTTTCTGACATTGAATAATGTAGATAGAACACCATTCGAGAGACGCGTTCGAAGCTTTACAAGTAGCACTGCCAAACAAGTACGAGAGGATCTCTGTGTTGAGGAACGCATTTTGGACTTTACTAGGTCATAAATACAGTTAAAATCAGACATTGATATACCCATAAAAGTATAATACTTGGAGTCGGAAAGTCGTCCCGGTGAGTCGAAATCGATACCTTTCTTCTGTGCTATCTTTCTGATATCGTTTATCAGACTTTCAATATCTTTCGCAGGCATTGTTGTCTTCTCACTTACAGGCCGTACAGCTTGCAGAGCCTCCTCACGAAATACCGACCCCGTAAGATGCGTTTTACAGTAGCGTTTTCCCGACGAAATATAGATTCCCGTTTCTGTAAAGGCCTGCGTTCGAGCTGTTTTTGGTACAGCTACTAAGTATTTCTTACGCTTACATATTATACAACAGCTATTAGAGTTGTGACAACGAGGTATTGCTAAATCTATTTTAGGACTCTTACAGGTGGTGTCGACGGCAGTACTCGTAGACGCACGATCTCTTTGTACAACAGACGAAGGCATAGGAGTGCTTCGAGAACGAAGCACATGACATGCATATGATCTGCATTTCGAGCACAACTTCGCACCACTCTGTATATCGCAATTTTAGAACTTCTCAGGATCGATATAATTTTTTTATTAGAACAGGTACGAAAAGCCATAGATTTTCTTTGCCAGGTTTTACAATCACACTGGCCGTTCGGCATTATGTCTTATTCAGTTCGTTAATATATGTTTGCACAAACAGTTGCAAACTCACGATTGATATCTGCACTTCTTAACTATGGTTTGATTGCGGCACAACACGACTGAACACTCCGATCGCAGCGCAGCAAATAGGGCAATGGAAATGTGCAATTCCAACAGTTGCTGCCCGTGGCGCTTATCTAGGTGCACAGGACGCAGACTCCACACTCCTACACCTTGACACACACACACACGAGCTCGCCTATATCTGTCTTTGCTCTCTCTCTCGTTTTGTATATATATATATATATATATATATATATATATATATATATATATATATGGGGGTGAGGTGGGGTGTTTGTGGGTATGGGTATGTATTAGCTTGGATCGGATACATCAGGTAGCTATTGTTGGTCGTTGTTTTTCATCTTTCCCTCAGTATTGCAATATAACGTATCAATGAATCCCCATTCATTGACGCGTGGTATGTATGATTCTTCGATATATATATATATTGCAGAATTTCATGCCATTCTGAAACTGGTTTTCCTGCTCGCACTTTTACTCATACCACTTTCAGAAATGACATGCCTTCTCAATACTCCATAACGTGCTGTCTCTATTTTTGCTGCCCCACACACACATCCGCGCAAACAATACATTTTCTTTATATATTTTATTGAGATGCTGAGCATGTATTTCCAGTCACAATCGGTAAATAACATCAGAGCTGGAGTCTCCAGTTGAACTCGTACATTACAGCGTATAAACGGTAGTCATCGCTCTATACTCTCGCGCAATACATTTTGTTCTCTAATAGGTAGAAAGACACACCGAACCAAAATCAATTAGTACTCATATCAAAGGTTACATAGCGTTATATTGTGACGAGTCAGATTTATTTTTGGTTCATCGACTCCTCCTTCCTATAAGCCTTCATCAAAGACAGCAAACATTACCAAAATGTCGCAAAACGCTGAAACGAACTCCTTTTGGGCACTCATTTCTATGACTTACTATTTTCTTTATTACGTATCTATTATTTTTACATATGCAACATATCTTCTAGTATACAAATACATTGCAAACTTGTCGGAATCGGACACTTCATCTTTCCGTTGTCTGATGGGCGAAAAATGGCCCTTATCCGCCCACCTCCTTTGCAGTAATTTCACCGGGATAATTCCATGAATTTTACCTGACCTTTAGATATTTTACTGAAACATTTACAGTAATTTCACCGGAATAATTCCATGAATTTCACCTGAAATTTAAATATTTCACCGGAAATTTTGTAGTAGTTTTACCGGAATAATTGCATATACTTAAACTAAAGTTCCAGATATTTCACCGAAAAATTTACAGGCATTTGAACGGACATGTTGCATGAATTTTATTTGACAATTTACAGAAACTTCTCCAGAAATGCTCCGTAAATTCACCGAAGCGCTGGAAATCTCCTTTCCACAGTCATTTGAAATTGCCTCACAGATTGAGGTGGAAATCATTATGGTTAATAGTTCTAATGATAATGAACATATACATATAACCGGAATCCTTTATTTGGTCATACTGGTAGGCGTAATTAAACCTATAGAAAGATACAACAAAAGTATATTTTAGCCCATTTTCAGCCAGATAACTTCCCTTCTACTTTAACAGATCCTCCTGTGGAAAGTCATCAATGGCTCTGCTGTAAAATTGACTTCTTCCTGAATATTTTCGAACATCTTAAAACTCCATTTTCAGAAACTAATTACTCTCATGAAACTAATAACCAATTTGATAAGTATCATACTACTACTCCAATGTAGATTTTCGCTACTTTAGTATTGTTTAGGTAGAAGATTCGTGTAATTCTTAAGCATTAGATTCCTAAGGTGGCAGTTAATACGCTGCGAAATATCCCACATAAAACTCATATTAGCTGGTTGCTATTAACTACGTGTCATACACATGGCAACATGCTCGAAATTAAGGACCTGAATATAAGTCAAGTAGTTAGAAGGCCATTGAAACATTGACAAAAATTATCATCTACATGCCCTGTAGATACTTACTGTCGATCACTTTTCAACTGAAACGTGAACTGTAGCATACCAAATAACTAGATATCTTTATATGATTTCGTGTGGAGAGCAACCAATAAGCATGACAGCAATAGTGACGATTTATTTATTTGCGGTACTCTTTAATAACCTTTGAAATTATTTCCTTGTACGTTCGGTTACTAAAGAATATTTTTATCGATACTGCGTACAAAGTCAACTAAACCGATGGCCTTCCGGTCGGTGCGGACACATTCTCCCGCATCAAGTTTGCATAACTGCTAGCGAAGAAAAACAATGATTTAAAAACCAAACAGGTAAATACTCCATCGGAGTAGTTCAATACGATGCAATATGATTTAATCACATAAATTCTTGTTGACTTCAGTTGAGATTATTTAAAATCAAATTCAGGAAAGTACCGGAAGAAATCAATTTTACAATGGATAGGCTTCGACACGTTCCATAACCTGTAAAGTCAAGCAGAATCAACTCTTATTCCTTGGCCCAAAATATGAAAAGCCGACTTTTTTCATATATCTCTAAGTTGCTCTGATTTTTTTTTATGAAGATGGCCGAATAAATAAATATTGCTTATCTACCTACTTATATATGTATGCTCAGTATCATTAGAACCTTTTATTAATTTGACAAATTATACCTCAGTCAGTGCGGAATTTCGAATGAGCCATGAAAAAAAATTTAAAAGTGTTACTATTTTTCTAGATTTTGTAGATAACTACTTTTCACTGAAAATAAAAGAATACTAGAAAAGTACTAAAATTCAACAGAAAATAAGTCAATTTCACTGGAAAACAGTGCTGGCAAAAACCATGTTTTTTATTGAAATAAACCAAAAAAGCCTTTTTTTGTTTAAACCCGTTTTTTTGGTTTAAATAATTTACTCTCTGTATTTATATTAGATATGGACAGAAATTAGTTTGTATCACCTTGGTGTTATTAATGCAACAACAAAGTTATGCTGGAAGGGGTCACATAAGCTTAAAGCGGAATCCAAACCGCTTCTCGGCTTACATCCAAGAGAAATTGTCCATTTCGACACGAAACCGGGACTAATTGGTCACAAATACGATTGCCAACACACCCACGAAGGATTCCTGATAAAAAAAAATATGTTGTACTGATCTTTATATAGACCTAGTTGTTAATATAATTGTCAAGAGTCATTTCAGAAGAACAAAAGATAAACAGTTACACAAGTAAAAACATTATACAGAATTACATATAAATCGGGAAACTCCCGTCTTAGCTATTGGGAAAATCCTGTTATTACTTTAAATGTATTTGTATGTAAAATTTTAAGGTCAATGTATCATAATCACTACGCTAAAACTGAAGTATTAAATTACAAATTTGGTATGTAGGTATCATTCAATAAAATCAAAACAAAGTCCAATCCAAGGTGATATTGGAAGCTACGTAGGCAGTTGATAAATTTTGCTAATTTCTATCAATATATTTAAGCAACCTTGGCTTTTCTACAAAACAACAGGCTTGCAGGCAAGTGGAAATATATAATTTGGTTTCGTTTTGTATGTTTAGGCTTAACATCCTTATGAAATACCAAGGTTATCACGGAGAAGACTTTCGCTTAAAGGGACACCTCGAATCGCTACTTGGTTTACACTTGAAAGATGGATTGTGGTTCGACCGAGAATTGAACACAGACCTCTTGATTAAAAGGTGAAAAGTAGATAAACGTAACGGAGATTGTTTGATATGTGGAGACATCACCATGAAGTTCACACGATTTAAAGCATTTTTCTTCCTTTTTTTTTTTTTTTTTGGTCTAAACCAGTTGGTTTTATGAAAAAACCAGCTGGTTTAAACCAGCCAACCCTGCTGGAAAACAATGTCATTTTAACTAATTTTAAATAAAAAATAAATATTAGCATTAAACTGAAATGCCTGTGTAATTTTCACTAAAAATATAGAAAATTTCGTCGAAAAGAGAGAACCACCAGAGATCTTTTGTCTTTATTTCCTATGACTTCCAATTTGATGAGGTCCGTAAAGCACATTTTCAAGTTTCATTTTTATTTTTGTCCATTAATTTACGTATATTTTAAATTTAGGAAATACAAATTTCGTCTTAAGGTAAAAAAAAAAAAAATCCACTCTTTACCTTTCATTTCATTATTGTTCTATTAGGTTGTCTAGAATGGAGTCTTTTGCACACGAGATGGCTCGACTTTTAAGTGGTATATGACCTGATTCAAAAGCATTTACTCGATCTAATTTATATCTACAAATCTCTACTGAAACGTAACCAACTCGTGCAATTCTTAAAGCAATTAATCACGAATGATGAAAAGTGAATAACCCACGACAAGAATGTGTAAAGTTCGAGGTCAAAGTGAGTAGAAGTCCCACAGTCTGTGACAAAACCCATAATGGCGTCGAGGAAGGTTATGCTGTGCGTTCGGTAGGATTGGAAGGACATTATGCAGGGGTGTCGACAATTAAGAGCGAGTATACTTAGCAATGTAAAAGAAATGGCCGGAACTAGTCAACAGAATGAGTGTCGTATACCACGCTGAAAAATACCAATCGCGTAAACCTGCCAAAGATTGAAATAACTTGGCTGGGAGGTTGTAATGCATCATCGTATAGCACAAACTAACACCGTCACACTATCACTTGTTTCGGTTGTTGCAGAACTAGCTGAATGGTGTTAAGTTAGTCGAAGTATTTGAAAACCACAAGTCAATAATTTCTATAACAACGGGATTACGACATTGTCGAGAAAATAGCAGAAGGACATCGAAAGAAATAGTAACAACAAATGTACACTCAATTTCGATCTCCATTACTCTCTGGACAACCTGATCTAAATACAAGAATTAACATAATATGATCTAATGACAAATGGAACATATAGACGTTATAAATTATATTTACATGATGCTATAAGGGATATTTTCTAACCAGAAAGTTTTTTTCTCCCAGATCAGGCCCTACTACTAACAACTTGATTTTCTTTCTGGATAATACAACGCAATGAGCAATGCGTTTACGCTCTTTCTTTTTCGACAGCTGTATTTTTACAAGACAACAAACCAATATACACTTCTTGTAGACAACTCTACTGCTAATGGCTTCGATATTGAAGTACAAGATTCAACTTGTGCAAGGAGGAAAAGAAAAAAGGTGTAATGTTAACAAACAATCAATTATTGTGACTATGATTGATAGGGTTATAAGTAAGAATATTTTCAAGTGTCTTTTTTCACAAGTGTGCTAGAATTACTTTAAAGTTAATTTCCTCCTGCAAAGTCTCTCTCAATTACTATACATTTCTAAATCTAAGACGACTCACTATATTTTTAACAAAGGATAACAAAAATACATCTATAATGCATACTGTGTATATTTTCAGACCTACATTAAAAGTCAGATCAAATACAGACCTTACTTACGCTTTCTTCATTGGGTCACTAGCGTCATTTCAGGTTTTGGCAAAGGGGAAGGGGGGTTGAACAAGATTGTCCACTGGCGTAAGAGTTTCAATTTTTTATTAAAATATTAGTACACAACTTATTAAAAAGTTTGTATTTCTCAAACTAAGGGAACGCAATTGCCCCCTGCCTCCCCTAATAATGCCACAGCAGTGAATACAAACGTTCACGGCTAAAGCGGTAGGTAAGGAAGTGGACCAAGTTAGCATTTAATGGAATCTCGTGATTCTATTCAGTGAAGAAAACTCTACATCATATGTCGCAAAAGCAAGACGACTCCATATTTTTGGGCACGAAATTGCAGCAAAAAGCCGAGTCTTGAATTCAGAAATATACGGTAGTTTGTATATTGTGTATGTATTCACGACACTTTTTCTTTTTAACAACAATAAAACCAGTTGGAAGAGCAAGAAAGACAATGTCCGCCTTGGTTTCAAAATCACATGTTTTTAAGAAATTGTATATTAAAATACTAATACAAAACTTAAAACTCGTAATTCGATGGATAGTCTTGTCCCTGCCCCTGACAAAAACTGAAATGATGCTACTGGAAAGAAATACTGAAAAATTTAAATATAAATCAACAGGATCAAGTAAAAAAGTGAAAACATTTTTGACGTTTCTCATCATATTTAATTTTGAAATAATAGCACATGAAGCAAAAAAGAAATCATATGTATGAGTGTAATCTTCGTACTGAGTTGTTTCATGAAGGTGAAGATCTAGTATTCTATCAGCTGATAATCCTCCATGGAAGAAAAAGATTGCTAATCCTTGGATGCATCATGTTCTTGTATCTCCTCTCGCTTTGGATTCAATTTATGGATTAATTCCAAGAAAACACCTGAAATCAGAAACAAATGTATTTCGAAGCTGGAGAAAAAAAGAAAACCTATTTTTGTTTATTTCAAGCTGTAAATTGAGTTGTATATAACTCGGCGCAATATCAAGCTCTTATCATAAGTATCATTACATTTTCCTTTTCTGTTTCATTCTTTTAGACAAACTCTTCTCAGTTTCATAAAAATACTATGAGTTATTCAGATACATTTGCATTGACTATTTTATACATTTACTTGAGCTTTGTTTTTTTAACACTAACCATTTGCATTTTGCACTATTTCACTTGTATAAGAACTGTGGATTAAGATAATAATTAACATATAAATGTAGTCTCCAAAACAGACTTGGATATGTGGAAAGCAATTAATAATTTCGCAACGTAAAAGGTAATAAGAAATAGTGCATTATCATTATTACTAGAGATTTCACCTAGTAGTGGTATCAAATTCAAGAAGTGTGGTTTTCAGTTACAAAGTGATCCATCTACGCCTAGAATACATTGGTACAACAGCGTCAATAATCATACCGAATGGGCGAGAGAGACCACGAACGTCCAATGTCATAAACTTGTTGGATGCCAAAGATGTGTAACTGGTTCAGGAGACTTAACCTATTATTAAAAGCAGACTCAGTTACGTCGGTTGTTGCAGTGTAGTAGAACTGTGACGGAACGTTCCCGACCACAAAAGCAGCCAGGCTGACCTCATATTTTGGCCTCCGTAAATCGCCGACAGTTTAAGTGGATTGATCTTAGAAATTGCATTCATCCATCGCTACGCTCACAATGTATCAGGGTCTATTCACCATAAATGTTCGGCACAAGATGTGGAAACTTAGTTCTTATGGCCAAGTAGCTAATGCTACAAGAGAGAAACGTTACCAACTTGGATTAATCTTGGTATACGTCAGTCATATAGTAGTTGCCGAAATTTTCAATAGGAACTCCCATCTTCATTAAAACACCACGTAACATGGTATCCATTGTTGAAGTACAGAAATATCAATTTAAAAACTTCCTTCTAGTAACAGAAATAAGTATGAATAACTTGATATTATCAGTAATAAAAGCTGCACTCTTTAAATCCCTTTCTTCTTTCCTTTAAATAAAACACATTCAAAGAGCCATCCTCTTCTGAATAACGCGATGAATTCAATGTATTTCCTATTGCTGATTGCCTTGCTATAAGTCTCCAAAAACTAATACTTCATTCTTCTATATTTCTCATACTAATCCTGTTTTCTTTTTCATTCTTTTAATAGTTGTTTTACCAAAGCACTAACTAAAGTTCCAATAGAACAATTTATCTATATGCTACCTGCAATTCTATAAAATAACGGAATTTTAAACTAAGTTATTTACTGGTAAAATAACAAAATAAATAAATAAAAATAAATTAACTAATTACACTCTCTTTGGCATGTAGGTTAATTTTCAGTAAGTTGTTGCAAATTTAGTTTTGGTACGTTTTTGCAAGTATACCAAAATTATAAATGTGTGGAAATAAAATTGTGTGAAAATAAACCTGTAATGTAGCATTCAACCTTAGAACTTTAAAGTTTGTGCTGCAAAAGACAGTTGATTATTGTGTCTCATCTTTTGTTCTAGTTCCCTTGTCAACATCATTTTAGGATTGTTCATGCTTATAGAAAATTATTCATAAACATTCCTCATAATTAATGAATTCGTTCTGTGTAGAACTTTTAATATCATTGACCTGTGTTTTCGTGACAAGCCTGAAAGTGTCTAATTGTTCTCTTTATCGTTTCTGGAATACCCTTTGACCTTACTGGCTATATTCCTTCCTGAATTGAGTTCAGTTGATTTTGAGTTTAACGTCCCTTTTTAGCAGCGAGGCTATATGAGACGTGGACCTACTGATTAATGTGGAATCCGAACCACATGAGCTCTCGCCGGGAATTGAACCCGGGTCTCAAATATATTCCTTTCTGTCATACCTATGAAGAATTCTTTGTTAATACATGTACATTTTGAATAACTGTCATCCGGAACATCAACTATGAAGTCTATGTGTTAAATGGTACAATACACGTTTATTTTCACTTAACTTTATTTCCAGGCACATTCATAACTAGCAGAATACCCGTTTTTCGCATGAGGAGAATATGTTTTATTTTGGATATAAAGGGCTGAATTTGGATTTAAACGGCATCGGAGTGCTTGTTCATCTCAACGACCCAAAAACTATGAACTCGACACTAATATCGGTAATTTTCTATCATTTTTGAAAATATATTCCCTCCCCTCCCCACCACATAGCGGGCCTGAATTTGGATTTAAACGGCATCAGAAATGTCACTGTTTATCTTAACGACCCCAAAACTATGGATTGGACATTAAAATCAGTCATTATCGATCATTTTCAAATATCTCCTCTTCCTCCTCCTCCTAAGTTGGACCGTCAAAGTGAAATGATAAAAAATACCCCTCGTCCGAACCTTATTTAAGTGGCAAATTTGATCGAGACCGGTCGGGTGGTTCAAGTTATATATATATATATATATATATATATATATATATATATATATATATATATATATATACCCCTCCCCCTACCCTATGTTGTACAGTCAAAGTGAAATGTTAAAAACACTCTCAGGCCTGAACCTCATCCATGTTAAAAATTTGATTGAGATCAGTCGGGTGATTCAAGAGGTACGAAGTCACAAATATAGTGACTTTCATTCTTATATATAGATTTCGATGCAGTAACTTACCAAAATAAACTGCAAGAACTTATAAAATTTAACCTACATGTTAAGTAGCTTTTATTTCTTTTACTTTTATTTATTTAATTATTTACTTTCTTTTTCATTTACCAATAAACGACCTTTATTTAATAAAAGTATAGGCAGAAGTATGGAGAAATTATTGCATAGGAATTCCGCAGAAGGAAAGCTGCTAATTATTCTGGTAAGTGGAAGGTCTTTGTTTGATATTAAAATTTATTATGCGCATATATACATTTATTATGTAGCCAAAATCCACTGGTGAAATCCTCACTCCTTAAAAAAAAAAAAAAAAAAAAAAAAACATATAAACATGACGAAAAACGCGTTGTTTTCAAAGTTACGAGATGCGGAAATCGAGAAAATTGTAACTTTGAGACTGCCTAGCTTGAAAACTATGAGAGCTATCAAAGGCGGTTAAAGAAATAGAGCAACTAGTACACTAAGTAAATAACTATGTTTCAAAGTTGGGACGTATCGGCGCAAAGGATTTTAGAGAGGGGGCTGTGGTATAGGTTCCGCTCTTCCACTCCTTGAGGCTGGGCAGCCTCAAAATTACAATTTTCTCGATTTCGGCATGTCATAACTTTGAAAAAACTCGTTTCTCGCCATATATTCATATTGACTTTTTTTTTATTTTGTTTTGTTTAGGTGAGAGGATTTCACCAGTGGATTTTGGCTACATAATAAATGAACGCCCTACATCTCGTAACTTTCTGCAATATTTATCCCTTCTAATCATAAAATTTCAAAATGAAATGAAATCTCTGAGTTTTACGTCCCACGGTTATGCCGGTTAGGCTAAAGGAGACGGTGATGATGAGAGATGAGTGAAATGGTGGAATGAAGAAAGTGGGAGGAAACGGGAGAACCCCGAGAAAACCCACGAGCACGGTGTTTGTCCACCACAAAGTTCACTTGGCGGGGGCTGGGATCGAACCCGGGACCCCAAGCACCAGAGGTGAACGCTCTACCACTGAGCCACCGCGCCCCCCCATAAAATTTCAAGTGAAATCTACTAACGTTATGACATCCTTCTTATAAAATCGAATCATGTCATTGAGTCAGGGTCAGTTATTCAAATATACTAAGCAGCGCTATAGAATCAAGATATATAGTTAAAATAGTGGACTTTGATGCTAGTCTCATCTAATATTTCATCACATATTAGCTCTATCTTCAGTAAAAAAGTTTTTTTATAATAAAACATTTGAATAAGTGCAGTGTTCGAAGTGGAAAAAAGCAGAGGTGGTATGTTTTGTTACGATTTTGACTCGACATACCGACTATCTAAATATTGAAATACTGTGAAGGTATGTTGAATAAAATATTGCATTTCTATTTACATAGTGACTCGAAACCATGGGATAACTTTCCCTAGTTACGGGTGGGATATGGAGAGGCTTTGCCCACCCCTGCAACTTTTTGCGAATAATAATAAAACAATATATATTCTCATATGTTGTATTATATATAGAGAATTATACACAAAAATGTTCTAAAACGGATTTTTTTAAAAACAATTTCCCGCGGGTAAACTCCCGGACTCCCCACTCGACTGACGTATTCCAGACCCCGGAAGATTATTATCCAATTATTGAAAATACGCAAAAATACGTTTTAATGAAAGTACATAGGCTCCATCAATTTAATATTCTTGACACACCAAACAGTAATAAGCAAAATAAAAGATTTTTTTTTATTCCATAAACTATATTTTTTCTCGTAAATACCGAACTCAGTTATGTATTTCTTTACCATAGACGAAAGAAGTCCCGGTGAACTCATAACAATACTTTCCGATTTCAGTTTAAACGAGTCGAAAAACATACTGCCTTTTGTTTGGATTCGGCCCATGATTGACTCCTTTATGTCATGTGACCCTTATCTGTAACCAACACTACCAACGCGAGTTCAGGCGTAGGAGCAAGGTTTGAACATCTCAGTAGACACCTCAATTTAAAAACAGATGATAGGGAAAATGTAATGAAAATGTTGATGTTGCCAATTTAGGAATTATTTTTACGTAAGAAATAAAATCTTTGATGTGTAAAGTAATTTGTCAGTCACTGTGTATAAAAATTGATTTATTAAAGGTATATTAGCACCCATGTCTTGATCATTGAAAAACCAGAGGTGGTATGGCATATCACCGCATACCATCTCACTTCGACCGCTGAATAAGTGCATAAATAAGTAAATCATTAAAATATGGCATGTAGTGTCTGATGTTTTGTGTTCAAAATTTAAAAAAAAAAAATGTAAAAAGATGTCACTACAGCTCTCAATTAGGAATGATTTCAACTTACATCGTACAGACCGTAATGAAGACGAGTGGATCATAATGTAGCAATTAGTAAACCCAAGTTTTATATCGACATAGAGTAATTAAATGGTAACAACTGTCAATGAGCCACGCCGTGCCACTGTTTTGTAATAAGGAAAGAAACAAAGTTATCAAAGATGCAATTCAGTTCATTATGAGCTGTAAATATTTCAAATAATGTATTCAATTTTATAGACGAATTGCCAAATTTTCCATATTATAGCTATGAGATTTTTCAGTATTTCACGATTTAAAAAAAAAAAAATATTAATTATAAATCCAAAGATACGGATATTTTTTTAAAAAAAAAAAGCCTTTTATTTTACAAAAAAAATATTTGTTAAAGCTCAAGAGTTATATTTAGAATCAACATTGAATCACTGAAACTTACATTAAGATTAAGAATAAGGATTGAGGAGTAATACACATATTGATAAATTGTGCCATGCTCGGATTTACGTAAGAAAGTTAGGATTTCCACTTTTTGAGGTAAATTTTAGACTCAGTCAAACAGCTACTGCTTCCTTACTATTTATCGTAGGATCATGGTTCATACCTTTTATATATATACCGTTGGAAAAGATGCTCTGTATCTATCTATCTATCTATCTATCTATCTATCTATCTATCTATCTATCTATCTATATATATATATATATATATATATATATATATATATATATATATATATATATATATATGTATATATATATATATATATATATGTATATATATATATCTATATCTATATATATATATATATAGATATATATCATCTTTTCCAACGGTATCACTCGCTTATCCGTATTATAAACCAGAAACGGGAAAATCAGGAAAGACAGGGAGTTTTTTTGAAATATTTTTCTTTCAAAATGTTAGCGCCTTTATGGCCCGGGCTGAGTTCAGATAGGGATATGAAAATATTTGAAAAATACGCAGTTACGTACACAATGCGTGTGCAAACTTTCAATCTTGTATCTTGAAAACTAAGGGTGGGAAGAAATTTTGGAAGTCTGAAGGTAACCCATTTATATATATATATATATAGGCCTATAGGGTGGCCCAGTTAAGTTTTTCCACTGAAATATCTAGAAGACGATTGAACATAAATGAACTGAACAAAAGCTTCAATAGGAAACGCCATGGGGTACATCAAATGGTCGTGTTGCGGTGCCACCCCGGGCCGCCCTTCATTGGATTCAGGGCCAAATCTCGTTCGATAGATCTTGTACAAACTAAAAAGCTTTGTGACGAAAGATTTTTCATATCGGTCACAGTATTCAAAATGGCCGCCAAGACATGGTGCCTGTACTAGATAAAACATCAAGTACCACTAATATGAAAATGGTTGAACACAAATGCACCAAACAAAAACTCAAATAGGAAATGTCAAGAGGAACATCGAATGGTATTGTTGCGGCGAAACCAGAGCCACCCTCCATGGGAGACCAGAGCCTAACTTCAAAATTTTAAATGGAAACATAGGTCGATTGATACCTCGTTCGATAGAACTTTAGAAACTAAAGAGTGCTGTGGCAACATATTTTTCGGATGAGTCACCGTTTTCAAAATGACCACCAAGACATGGTACCCGTATCAGATAAAACGTCCAGTGTCCATAGGATGAAAACTAGTGATGTGAGGTGGAAAATTTTCCCCCAAATTTTTCCAGAAAATTTTCTGTTCTAGATAAATATCAGTGATCAAGTATCAATTTCTCATTAACCATAAAATTGAGTGACTTTATGCATAGAAACGTCAAAAAGTGGAAGATCGTCTAAAGAATCTGAAAATTTTCATGGCTCATAAAATTTCCGGTACTATGTAGAACAAGTGAAAGAACTTTTCATGAATTGAAAAAAAATCTGTCGTGTATGGAAAAATTGAGCAACTTTCTATAAGTAGGAAAATTTTCATTATTTAGAAGCAAGAAGTAAAACAACGTACAAATAAGTGAAAAGAATTTTCATGGATCGGAAAATTTTCATTATGATGTAGAAACAAGTGGGAAAACTTTCCATAACTCGGGAATTTTGAATATTATGTATAGTGATGTTAGGTGGAAAATTTTCCACTATATTTAACCGCACGTTGAGCTATAAAATTGAATTCCTGTAGAGGAAAGTTAGACAGCAAAAAAATTATAATTTTCCAGTTAACTTTCCGGAACCAGAAGAGTTTCTAATATTTCTAGTTGCCAAGTAAAATCTTAAATAGTGTCTCTGTGTGTGTGTATATATATATATGAGTAAAGTGCAGGGAACATAAATCGAGCTCGTAGAGTACAAATATCCCATTCCATAGTTTAAAATGTAACAAGAAAGCGAAAATAAACATTTGTGAATTTATCAGTTATTTCAAAAACTGAAAGTTCCACTATTACTTCACATATACGCCTGCCTTTGTAATGAAAGAACTACACAAAATTCCAGTTCCTTATGAAGATTATTTTTGTAATAGAAAATAAGAAGAAATGCTTTGATTTTGTGTTTAAAGCTATGAGAAGACATCGTCTTACGCGTATTAATTTAACGAAATATGATTTTGTGAGATCAAAGGGGAATTTTGAGGGAAGAATACATTAACGTTTGTGAAATATTTTTGCAGAAACGAAGAATGGTTAGCTGTTCACTTCATGAAACTTTTTTCAGACAATATTTATTACAAATAAATTTTACGGCTACACAACGATGTAGGAATAAATGGAGTATGTTTTTATGAATCGGAAAATTTTCCAGAAAATTTACACCACTGATGAAAACAGTTAACGATAAATGAACAGAACAAAATTTCGAATAGGAAATCACAGAGGGTATTTATCATTCCACGTCTCAAGAATGTTGCAACAGAGGAAAAGATGATTAAAACGTATTAAATGATGATGAAAGTACGTTTTAATGATTAGTTGTTTTATTTGGTAACTCTACTGCTATATTCAAAATGTCTATGCTTTCTATTTTACCAATTACTCTGGGGACTGAAGGGTTAAGTGTGTTTTTAATTAATATGCAAATACCCCTACACTTCATTGTATTTCTACAATAACTAGAAACTATAAATATTGGTTTTCTTCAAATAAATTAAAACTAAATGCAGATGAAACAAAGTGTGTTTTCTACCATTTATCTCACAGAATATCGCACCAACTGCAACAGATATCATTGAATAATGAATTATGTACATTTACTAATACTGTAAAATGTTTAGGTATGTAAATGGATGATAATTCGTCATGGCAAGAACACGTAGAGAAACTAAGCAAAAAAAAACGCCCAGGCTATGTATGATCTGTCAGGAAAGTAAATGTACATCTATTTTTCGAGTCTGGCATTCCTGCGCTCCATCCGTGGAGAGTATGAGAATTAAATCAATCAAATGTTTACTGAGGGGCAAAAAGAAAAGCTTAATCTGAATAAGACATTGCAGAGGGGCACAAGCTGTGAATACGAATAGTGCATTGTGTAAATAAAGGACGACACCGAAAGAGAAAGCCAGAAACAGCTGTTAAACTTACAAAAAAAGAGTAAAAATTGTCGAAGTGGGAACATAAAACACAAATACAACAAATACGCCGACAACTAAACGATCACCATGCCATGATCTTGGTGTAGTGGTTAAGGTGCTGGCTTACAAATTCAAAGGACGCAAGTTCCAATCCTCGGCAAGGACATTTTTAAAAATTTTTGTTAATACATACAACTCATGAGAGATGGTAAAAGAGGTCGTATTTAGTTTTTCGTAGCAATTATTATTGGTAATGTTTAGTACTGATAATACTTTTTGTCTTTGCGTATTGCTTTTGTTCTTGTCTTCATTTCGAAAGAGAAGAATATCCGAACAAATGCCACCAAAATTCCTCATATTTTGAATGTAAACGCCATTTGCAATTAGTAAAGAATAAAAATTGAACGTATAATAATAATAATAATATGAAATATTAGTAGCTAACTCGTGTGTGTATTTCGACAATATAATTTTATGTTATTATGTGGAAATAAGTAAGGCTGGCTTTCGCCCCCCCCCCTATTTTTTTCGATGCGCTTTATGGGTCCACGGTGTCCAAAGTTGGTCCCATCCCAGTATCACCTCTCGATATAAGTTATTGACACTTTGCCTAAAGAGGGCTCTGCCGTGGCCCCATGAGTACCCATGACAATGACTCTTCGTTCATTTTGCATTGAAATCGCTTACTTTTCTGAGTACTATGAGTGCATACTGTCCAACGTTGCTCCCATCGCTCTACAGTTTCTCGTTCTCTCGATATAAATTGCTAATATTTTGTTTGTAAGGGAGATATGGCGTTACAATCATTACGTTTGAAGAAGAATTGATTAAGATATTACCTTGCCACAAACAACACCTATTATTATTATTATTATTATTATTATTATTATTATTATTATTATTATTATTATTATTATTATTATTATTATTATAATTATTATTTTACTTACCACGAATGTTGCTTACCTTTATTTGAAATGCAATGTGTTACTAAGAAGCAAATCAAATAACACTCCTCGCCATTCAGGCTCCCGAACTCGAAATACATGAGTTCTCTGTGTTAGAGGAATGCACATTTATTATATTATTCTTTCAAATAACACGTTACACAAGTTACTTCACTTTCAATGTGTAATTTCATATCATCACTAACAATCATCTTGTTCCGATAGGAAACCTGCCCCCCCTCCTGCAAAAAAAAAAGCCTGACCGTATCTTTAGGCGATTAATCGGGTCCAATATTTCAATAAGTTTCTGCACACAAATATTTCAGTAAAAGAGGAAAATTTATTCAAACTTTCTGAATACCTATTTATGGGCGAAATTTGGTTCCCTTGGAACTTTTTAAGAGTTTGAAGGGCCACCATTTTGAACATTTTCATCTGATTATTCTGGTTAACGAACTCATCAAGATATTTCAACAATTAATGTTTGTGCCAAGTTTCGTCTCAATCCGCTGAAAATTAGGGTGGTTATGGCATTCACAAATAGCGTTATATATATACAAATAGATAGATAAATAGACACACAGAGGGAGAGAGAAAAAGTGTTTTTCTCCCTTCTCACACCTGTGGTGCGTCAGAGCTAAACCGGGCCCCTTTGCAAAACGTATTGACCAACCTAACCTAAACACAAACCTCTTATTTGCTAACGTAGAAACGTGGCCGGGAAGTGTAAGGCATGTAGAAATTGTATTTTTAATAACCATGAGTATGGTCCACTTCCATGTTTTTCTCTTTACTTTTTGCAGCTACATCGGAACGTTCAATTTTTATTCTTCACTAATTGCAAATGGCGTTTACATTCAAAATATGAGGAATTTTGGTGGCATTTGTTCGGATATTCTTCTCTTTCGAAATGAAGACAAGAACAAAAGCAATATGCAAAGACAATAAGTATTATCAGTACTAAACATTACCAATAATAATTGCTACGAAAAACTAAATACGACCTCTTTTACCATCTCTCATGAGTTGTATGTATTATTAACAAAAATTTTTAAAAATGTCCTTTCCGAGGATTCGAACTTGCGTCCTTTGCATTTGTAAGCCAGCACCTTAACCACTACACCAAGATCATGGCATGGTGATCGTTTAGTTGTCGGCGTATTTGTTGTATTTGTGTTTTATGTTCCCACTTCGACAATTTTTACTCTTTTTTTGTAAGTTTAACAGCTGTTTCTGGCTTTCTCTTTCGGTGTCGTCCTTTATTTACACAATGCACTATTCGTATTCACAGCTTGTGCCCCTCTGCAATGTCTTATTCAGATTAAGCTTTTCTTTTTGCCCCTCAGTAAACTTTTGATTGATTTAATTCTCATACTCTCCACGGATGGAGCGCAGGAATGCCAGACTCGAAAAATAGGTGTACATTTACTTTCCTGACAGATCATACATAATAGGAACTCTAGTCCCAATACTTAATTGCAATCAATTTTGTCCCTGTACTATGCCATAATCAATTCTCATATTAAATACGGAATTGGGGACGACCTGGGCAATGGGCACCAGTTGTCGACAGGGACGAGATGTGTATCATTCGATTCGTATTAACAAGTAGATCAATAATTCGTATTACATTTTTCCGAAAATTCAACTTTTACTCAGGAAAAGTATAAAAATTCAGGAATTAGGGCAATGGGGACCAGTTGTCCACAGAGACGAGATAGGTATCATTCGATTCGTATAAACAAGTAGATCAATAATTCGTATGCTCTTTTCTCGAAAATTCAATTTTTACCCGGGAAAATAATAAAAATTCGGGATTTTGAGCAATGGGGACCAGTTGTCGAACGGGACGAGATGTGTATCATTCGATTCGAAGTAACAAGTAGATCAATAAATCGCATGCCATTTTCCCGAAAATTCAATTTTTACCCGGGAAAATAAAAATTCGGGAATTTGGGCAATGTGGACCAGTTGTCGACCGGGACGAGATTGATATCATTCGATTCGTATTAACAAGTAGATGAATAATTCGTATGTCATTTTTCCGAAAATTCAATTTTTACTCAGGAAAAGTATAAAAATTCGGGAATTCGGGCAATGAGGACCAGTAGTCGACAGAGACGGCATGGGTATCATTCCATTCGTATTAACAAGTACATCAATAATTCGTATGCCATTTTCCCGAAAATTTAATTTTTACCCGCGAAAATAAAAATTTGGGAATTTGGGCAATGGGGAATAATTGTCAACAGGGACGAGATGGGTATCATTCGATTTGCATTATCAAGTAGATCAATAATTCGTATGCACTTTTCTCGAAAATTCAATATTTAACCGGGAAAATAATAAAAATTCGGGACTTTGAGCAATGAGGACAAGTTGCCGGACGGGACGAGATGTGTATCATTCGATTCGAAGTAACAAGTAGATCAATAAATCCTATGCCATTTTCACGAAAATTCAATTTTTACTCGGGAAAATAAAAATTCGGGAATTTGGGCAATGGGGACCAGTTGTCGACAAAGACGAGATGAGTATCATTCGATTCGTATTAACAAATAGATCAATAATTCGTATGCCATTTTCCCGAAAATTCAATTTTTAACCCGGAAAATAAAAATTCGGGAATTTGGGCAATAGGGACCAGTTGTCGACCGGGACGAGATTGATATCATTCAATTCGTATTAACAAGTAGATCAATAATTCGTATGTCATTTTTCCGAAAATTCAATTTTCACTCAGGAAAAGTATAAAAATTCGGGAATTAGGGCAATGGGGACCCGTTGTCGACAGGGACGAGATAGGTATCGTTCGATTCATATTAACAAGTAGATCAATAATTCGTATGCCATTTTCCCGACAATTCAATATTTAGCCGGGAAAATAATAAAAATTCGGGAATTACGGGAATGGAACCAGTTGTCGACAGGGACAAGATGGGTATCACTCGATTCGTATTAACAAGTAGATCAATAATTCGAATGCCATTTTCCAGAAAATTCAATTTTTACCCGGGAAAATAAAAATTCGGGAATTTGGGCAATGGGGACCAGTTGTCGACAAAGACGAGATGAGTATCATTCGGTTCGTATTAACAAATAGATCAATAATTCGTATACCATTTTCCCGAAAATTCAATTTTTACACGGGAAAATAATAAAAATTCGGGATTTCGAGCAATAGTGACCAGTTGTCGCCAAAGACGAGATGGATATCATTCGATTCACATTAATAAGTAGATCAATAATTCGTATGCCATTTTCCGGAAAATTCAATTTTTACCCGAAAAAATAATAAAAATTCGTGATTTCGAGCAATGGGGAGCAGTTGTCGACAGGGACCATATGAAAATCTTTCGATTCGTATTAACAAGTAGATCAATAATTCGTATGCCATTTTCCCGAAAATTCAATTTTTAACCGGGAAAATAAAAATATGGGAATTTGGACAATGGGGACCAGTTGTCGACAAAGACGAAATGGGTATCATTCGATTCGTATTAACAAGTAGATCAATAATTCGTATGCCATTTTCCGGAAAATTCAATTTTTACCCGAAAAAATAAAAAAATCGGGATTTCGAGCAATGGTGACCAGTTGTCGACAGGGACGAGATGGATATCATTCGATTCGTATTAAAAAGTAGATCAATAATTCGTATGCAATTTTCCGGAAAATTCAATTTTTACCCGAAGAAATAATAAAAATTCGTGATTTCGAGCAAGGGGGACCAGTTGTCGACAGGGACCATATGAAAAAATATCGATTCGTATTAACAAGTAGATCAATAATTCGTATGTCATTTTTCAGAAAATTCAATTTTTACTCAGGAAAAGTATAAAAATTCGGGAATTAGGGCAATGGGGACCAGTTGTCGACAGGGACGAGATAGGTGCCATTCGATTCGTATTAACAAGTAGATCAATAAATCGTATGCCATTTTCTCGAAAATTCAACATTTAGCCGGGAAAATAATAAAAATTCGGGAATTTGAAGAATAAGGACCAGTTGTCGACACGGACAAAATGGGTAACATTCGATTCGTATTAACAAGTAGATCAATAATTCGTATGCCATTTTCCGGAAAGTTCAATTTTTACCCGGGAAAATAATAAAAATTCGGGATTTCGAGAAATGGGGACAACTTGTCGACAGGGACGAGATGGGTATCATTCGATTCCTATTAACAAGATGATCAATAGTTCGTATGCCATTTTCACAAAAATTGAACTTCTAATCGGGTAAATAATAAAAATTCGGGAGTTTGAGCAATGGAGACCAGTTGTCCACAAAGACGAGATGAGTATCATTCGATTCGTCTTAACGAGTAGATCAATGCCATTTACCCGAAATTTCAATTTTTATCCGGGAAAATAATAAAAATTCGGGATTTTGAGCAATGGGGACCAGTTGTCGACAGGGGCGAGACGGGCATCATTCGATTCGTATTAACAAGTATATCAATAAATAATATGACATTTTCCCGAAAATTCAATTTTTACTCGGGAAAATCATAAAAATTCGGGAATTAGGGCAATGGGGACCAGTTTTCGACCGCTACGAGATGTGTATCATTCGATTCGTATTAACAAGTAGATCAATAATTCGTATGCCATTTTCCCGAAAATTCAATATTTACCCGGAAAAATAAAAAATTCGGGAATTTGGGGAATAAGGACCAGTTGTCGACAGGGAGGAGATGGGTAACATTCGATTCGTACTAAAAAGTAGATCGATAATTCGTATGCCATTTTCGCGAAAATTTAATTTCTACACGAGAAAATAAAAATTCGGGATTTTGAGCAATGGGGACAAGTTGTCAACAAGGACGAGATGGATATCATTCGATTTGTATTAACAAGTAGATCAATAATTCGTATGCCATTTTCCGGAAAATTCAATTTTTACCCGAAAAAATAAAAAAATTCGGGATCTCGAGCATGGGGACCAGTTGTCGACAGGGACCAGATGGAAATCATTCGATTCGTATTAACAAGTAGATCAATAATTCGTATGCCATTTTCACGAAAATTCAATTTTTACCCGGGAAAAAAATAAAAATTCGGGAAATTGGGCAATGAGTTCCCGACAAAAGACGAGATGGGTATCATTCCATTCGTATTAACAAGTAGATCAATAATTCGTACGCCATTTTCCCGAAAATTCAATTTTTACCCGGGAAAATAAAAATTCGGGAATTTGGGCAATGGGGACCAGTTGTCGACAAAGACGAGATGGGTATCATTCGGTTCGTATTAACAAACAGATCAATAATTCGTATACCATTTTCCCGAAAATTCAATTTTTACACGGGAAAATAATAAAAATTCGGGATTTCGAGCAATAGTGACCAGTTGTCGCCAGGGACGAGATGGATATCATTCGATTCACATTAACAAGTAGATCAATAATTCGTATGCCATTTTCCGGAAAATTCAATTTTTACCCGAAAAAATAATAAAAATTCGTGATTTCGAGCAATGGGGACCAGTTGTCGACAGGGACCATATGAAAATCTTTCGATTCGTATTAACAAGTAGATCAATAATTCGTATGCCATTTTCCCGAAAATTCAATTTTTAACCGGGAAAATAAAAATATGGGAATTTGGACAATGGGGACCAGTTGTCGACAAAGACGAAATGGGTATCATTCGATTCGTATTAACAAGTAGATCAATAATTCGAATGCCATTTTCCCGAAAATTTAATTTTTTCGCGGGAAAATAATAAAAATCGGGATTTCGAGCAATGGTGACCAGTTGTCGACAGGGACGAGATGGATATCATTCGATTCGTATTAAAAAGTAGATCAATAATTGGTATGCAATTTTCCGGAAAATTCAATTTTTACCCGAAGAAATAATAAAAATTCGTGATTTCGAGCAAGGGGGACCAGTTGTCGACAGGGACCATATGAAAATCTATCGATTCGTATTAACAAGTAGATCAATAATTCGTATGTCATTTTTCAGAAAATTCAATTTTTTCTCAGGAAAAGTATAAAAATTCGGGAATTAGGGCAATGGGGACCAGTTGTCGACAGGGACGAGATAGGTGCCATTCGATTCGTATTAACAAGTAGATCAATAAATCGTATGCCATTTTCTCGAAAATTCAACATTTAGCCGGGAAAATAATAAAAATTCGGGAATTTGAAGAATAAGGACCAGTTGTCGACACGGACAAAATGGGTAACATTCGATTCGTATTAACAAGTAGATCAATAATTCGTATGCCATTTTCCGGAAAATTCAATTTTTACCCGGGAAAATAATAAAAATTCGGGATTTCGAGAAATGGGGACAACTTGTCGAAAGGAACGAGATGGGTATCATTCGATTCCTATTAACAAGAAGATCAATCGTTCGTATGCCATTTTCCCGAAAATTGAACTTTTAATCGGGTAAATAATAAAAATTCGGGAGTTTGAGCAATGGAGACCAGTTGTCCACAAAGACGAGATGAGTATCATTCGATTCGTCTTAACGAGTAGATCAATGCCATTTACCCGAAATTTCAATTTTTATCCGGGAAAATAATAAAAATTCGGGATTTTGAGCAATGGGGACCAGTTGTCGACAGGGGCGAGACGGGCATCATTCGATTCGTATTAACAAGTATATCAATAAATAATATGACATTTTCCCGAAAATTCAATTTTTACTCGGGAAAATCATAAAAATTCGGGAATTAGGGCAATGGGGACCAGTTTTCGACCGCTACGAGATGTGTATCATTCGATTCGTATTAACAAGTAGATCAATAATTCGTATGCCATTTTCCCGAAAATTCAATATTTACCCGGAAAAATAAAAAAAATCGGGAATTTGGGGAATAAGGACCAGTTGTCGACAGGGAGGAGATGGGTAACATTCGATTCGTATTAAAAAGTAGATCGATAATTCGTATGCCATTTTCGCGAAAATTTAATTTCTACACGAGAAAATAAAAATTCGGGATTTTGAGCAATGGGGACAAGTTGTCAACAAGGACGAGATGGATATCATTCGATTTGTATTAACAAGTAGATCAATAATTCGTATGCCATTTTCCGGAAAATTCAATTTTTACCCGAAAAAATAAAAAAATTCGGGATCTCGAGCATGGGGACCAGTTGTCGACAGGGACCAGATGGAAATCATTCGATTCGTATTAACAAGTAGATCAATAATTCGTATGCCATTTTCACGAAAATTCAATTTTTACCCGGGAAAAAAATAAAAATTCGGGAAATTGGGCAATGAGGACCAGTTCTCGACAAAAGACGAGATGGGTATCATTCCATTCGTATTAACAAGTAGATCAATAATTCGTACGCCATTTTCCCGAAAATTCAATTTTTACCCAAGAAAATAATAAAAATTCGGGAATTTGGGCAAAGAGTACCAGTTGTCGACTGGGGCGAAATGGGTAACATTCGATTCGTATTAACAAGTAGATCAATAAATCGCATGACATTTTCCCGAAAATTCAATATTTACACGGGAAAATAATAAAAATTCGTGATTTCGATCAATGGGGACCAGTTGTCGACAGGGACAATATGAAAATCTTTCGATTCGTATTAACAAGTAGATCAATAATTCGTATGCCATTTTCCGGAAAATTCAATTTTAACCCGAAAAAATAATAAAAATTCGTGATTTCGAGCAATGGGGACCAGTTGTCGACAGGGACCATATGAAAATCTTTCGATTCGTATTAACAAGTAGATCAATAATTCGTATATCATTTTTCAGAAAATTCAATTTTTACTCAGGAAAAGTATAAAAATTCGGGAATTAGGGCAGTGGGGACCAGTTTTCGAGCGCTACGAGATGTGTATCATTCGATTCGTATTAACAAGTAGATCAACAATTCGTATGCCATTGTCCCGAAAATTCAATATTTACCCGGAAAAATAAAAAAAATCGGGAATTGGGGGAATAAGGACCAGTTGTCGACAAGGACCATATGAAAATCTTTCGATTCGTATTAACAAGTAGATCAATAATTCGTATGGCATTTTCCCGAAAATTAAATTTTTAACCGGGAAAATAAAAATTCGGGAATTTGGGCAAGGGGGACCAGTTGTAGACAGGGAAGAGATAGGTGCCATTCGATTCGTATTAACAAGTAGATCAATAATTCTTATGCCATTTTCCCCAAAAGTCAACATTTACCCGCGAAAATAATAAAAATTCGGGAATTTGGGCAATGGGGGCCAGTTGTAGACAGGGACGAGATAGGTGCCATTCGATTCGTATTAACAAGTAGATCAATAATTCGTATGCCATTTTGCCGAAAATTCAATATTTACCCGGGAAAATAATAAAAATTCGGGAATTTGGGAAATAAGGACCAGTTGTCGACAGGGGCGAAATGGGTAACATTCGATTCGTATTAACAAGTAGATCAATAAACCGCATGACATTTTTCGGAAAATTCAATATTTACCCGGGAAAATAATAAAAATTCGTGATTTCGAGCAATGGGGACCAGTTGTCGACAGGGACCATATGAAAATCTTTCGATTCGTATTAACAAGTAGATCAATAATTCGTATGCCATTTTCCGGAAAATTCAATTTTAACCCGAAAAAATAATAAAAATTCGTGATTTCTAGCAATGGGGACCAGTTGTCGACAGGGACCATATGAAAATCTTTCGATTCGTATTAACAAGTAGATCAATGATTCGTATGCCATTTTCCCGAAAATTCAATTTTTAACCGGGAAAATAAAAAATTGGGAATTTGGACAATGGGGACCAGTTGTCGACAAAAACGAGATGGGTATCATTCGATTCGTATTAACAAGTAGATCAATAATTCGTATGCCATTTTCCCGAAAATTTAATTTTTACACGGGAAAATAATAAAAATCGGGATTTCGAGCAATGGTGACCAGTTGTCGAGAGGGACGAGATGAATATCATTCGATTCGTATTAACAAGTAGATCAATAATTCGTATGCAATTTTCCGGAGAATTCAATTTTTACCCGAAGAGATAATAAAAATTCGTGATTGCGAGCAAGGGGGACCAGTTGTCGACAGGGACCATATGAAAATCTTTCGATTCGTATTAACAAGTAGATCAATAATTCGTATGTCATTTTTCAGAAAATTCAATTTTTACTCAGGAAAATTATAAAAATTCGGGAATTATGGCAATGGGGACCAGTTTTCGACCGCTACGAGATGTGTATCATTCGATTCGTATTAACAAGTAGATCAATAATTCGTATGCCATTTTCCCGAAAATTCAATATTTACCTGGAAAAATAAAAAAATTCGGGAGTTTGAGCAATGGGGACCAGTTGTCCACAAATTCGAGATGGGTATTATTCGATTCGTATTAACGAGTAAATCAATAATTGGTATGCCATTAACCCGAAAATTCAATTTTTATCCGGGAAAATAATAAAAATTCGGCATTTTGAGCAATGGGGACCAGTTGTCGACAGGGACGAGATGGGTATCATTCGAATCGTATTAACAAGTATATCAATAAATCGTATGACATTTTCCCGAAAATTCACCATTTACCCGGGAAAATAATAAAAATTCGTGAATTTGGGGAATAAGTACCAGTTGTCGAAAGGCACGAGATGGGTAACATTCGATTCGTATTAACAAGTAGATCAATAATTCGTATGCCATTTTCCCGAAAATTCAATTTTTACCCGGGAAAATAAAAATTCGGGAATTTGGAAAATGGGGACCAGTTGTTGAAAGGGACCAGATGGAAATCATCCGATTCGTATTAACAAGTAGATCATTAATCGTATGCCATTTTCCCGAAAATTCAATTTTTACACGGGAAAATAATAAAAATTCGGGATTTCGAGCAATAGTGACCAGTTGTCGACAGGGACGAGATGGATATCATTCGATTCGCATTAACAAGTAGATCAATAATTCCTATGCCATTTGCCAGAAAATTCATTTTTTACCCGAAAAAATAATAAAAATTCGTGATTTCGAGCAATGGGGACCAGTTGTCGACAGGGACCATATGAAAATCTTTCGATTCGTATTAACAAGTAAGTCAATGATTCGTATGCCATTTTCCCGAAAATTAAATTTTTAACCGGGAAAATAATAATTCGGTAATTTGGCAAGGGGGACCAGTTGTAGACAGGGACGAGATAGGTGCCATTCGATTCGTATTAACAAGTATATCAATAATTCGTATGCCATTTTCCCGAAAAGTCAATATTTACCCGCGAAAATAATAAAAATTCGGGAATTTGGGCAATGGGGACCAGTTGTAGACAGGGACGAGGTAGGTCCCATTCGATTCGTATTAACAAGTAGATCAATAATTCGTATTGCGATTTTCCCGAAAATTCAATATTTACCCGGGAAAATAATAAAAATTCGGGAATTTGGGAAATAAGGACCAGTTGTCGACAAGGGCGAAATGGGTGACATTCGATTCGTATTAACAAATAGATCAATAAATCGCATGACATTTTCCCGAAAATTCAATATTTACCCGGGAAAATAATAAAAATTCGGGAATTTGGGGAATAAGGACCAGTTGTCGACAGGGATGAGATGGGTATCATTCGATTCGTATTAACAAGTAGATCAATAATTCGTATGCAATTTTCCGAAAATTCAATTTTTACCCAGGAAAATAATAAAAATTCGGGATTTCGAGCAAAAGTGACCAGTTGTCGACAAGGACGAGATGGGTATCATTCGATTCGCATTAACAAGTAGATCAATAATTCGTATGCCATTTTCCGGAAAAATTAAATTTTTACCCGAAAAAATAATAAAAATTCGTGATTTCGAGCAATGGGGACCAGTTGTCGACAGGGAACATATGAAAATCTTTCGATTCGTATTATCAAGTAGATCAATAATTCATATGCCATTTTCCCGAAAATTCAATTTTTAACCGGGAAAATAAAAATTTGGGAATTTGGACAATGGGGACCAGTTGTCGACAAAGACGAGATGGGTATCGTTCGATACGTATTACAAGTAGATCAATAATTCGTATGATATTTTCCCGAAAATTTAATTTTTTCACGGGAAAATAATAGAAATCGGGATTTCGAGCAATGGTGACCAGTTGTCGACAGGGACGAGATGGATATCATTCGATTCGTATTAACAAGTAGATCAATAATTCGTATGCAATTTTCCGGAGAATTCAATTTTTACCCGAAGAAATAATAAAAATTCGTGATTGCGAGCAAGGGGGACCAGTTGTCGACAGGGACCATATAAAAATCTTTCGATTCGTATTAACAACTAGATCAATAATTCGTATGCCATTTTCCGGAAAATTCAATTTTTACCCGAGAAAATAATAAAAATTCGGGATTTCGAGCAATGGGGACCAGTTGTCGACAGGGGCGAGATGGGTATCATTCGATTCGTATTAACAAGTATATCAATAAATCGTATGACATTTTGGGGAAAATTCAATTTTTACTCGGGAAAATAATAAAAATTCGGGAATTAGGGCAATGGGGACCAGTTTTCGACCGCTACGAGATGTGTATCATTCGATTCGTATTAACAAGTAGATCAATAATTCCTATGCCATTTTCCGGAAAATTGAATTTTTACCCGAAAAAATAAAAAAATTCGGGTTTTCGAGAATGGGGACCAGTTGTTGAAAGGGACCAGATGGAAATCATCCGATTCGTATTAACAAGTAGATCATTAATCGTATGCCATTTTCCCGAAAATTCAATTTTTAACCGGGAGAATAAAAATTCGGTAATTTTGGCAATGGGGACCCGTTTTCGACAAAGACGAGATGAGCATCATTCGATTCGTATTAACAAGTAGATCAATAATTCGTATGCCATTTTCCCGAAAATTCAATTTTTACCCGGGAAAATAATAAAAATTCGGGAAGTTGGGCAATGAGGACCAGTTCTCGACAAAAGACGAGATGGGTATCATTCGATTCGTATTAACAAGTAGATCAATAATTCGTATGTCACTTTTCCGAAAATTCAATTTTTACCCAGGAAAAGAATAAAAATTCGGGAATTTGTGCAATGGGGACCAGTTGTCGACAGGGACGAGATGGGCATCATTCGATTCGTATTAACAAGTAGATCAATAATTCGTATGTTATTTCCAGAAAATTAAATTTTTACCCGAGAAAATAATAAAAATTCGGTAATTTGGGCAATGGGGACCAGTGGTCGACAAAGACGACATGGGTTTCGTTCATTCGTATTAAAGAGTAGATCAATAATTCGTATGCCAACTTTCCAAAAATTCAATTTTTAATCACGAAAAGAATAAAAATTCGGGAATTTGGCCAATAAGCACCTGTTGTCGACAAGGATGAGATGGGGACCATTCGATTCGTATTAACGAGTAGATATATAATTGATATGACATTTACCCGAAAATTCAATTTTTAAACGGGAAAATAAAAATTCGGGATTTTGAGCAATGGGGACCAGTTGTCGACCGGGACGAGTGGTGTATCATTCGATTCGTATTAACATGTAGATCAATAAATCGTATGCCACTTTACCGAAAATTCAATTTTTACCCGCGAAAATAAAAATTCGGGAATTTGGGCAATGGGGACCAGTTGTCGACAAAGACGAGATGGGTATCATTGGAATCGTATTAACAAGTAGATAAATAATTCTTATGCCATTTTCTCGAAAATTCATTTTCTAACGTGTAAATAATAAAAATTCGGGATTTTGTGCAATGGGGACCAGTTCTCGACAAAAGACGTGATGGGTATCATTTGATCAGGCACGTAGCCAGGATTTCGTAATAGGGGAAGGTCCGAGACCTGAAATACTGTGGTTATCACACCAGAGTTCGATTATTCTAAGCTAATTTACTAGTAACATATATTGGTTCGTTTAGTCAGGATTTCGTGATGGGGGGGGGGAGTATGATATGAAATATTGTGGTTATCACACCAGGAGCCTGATGAATTTAAATATTTTACTATCAACATATATTGGTATGTTAAGACTTTAAAATTATGACATATTAGTAAGGGCGCCGATTTCTCCGTAAATTTGGGGGGGGGCATTCAGATGCAGAAGGCATATATGAGGATTTTAAGACAAATTGCATTCAAATTATGTCAATATATTATATATTCATAAATACAACAAGGGAACCCACATGACCTTTGGGAGGACGGGCCTCCTCGGCTCTCCAGGATCGGTGCCCATGCATGTTAGTAAGTATTTTACCAACAAACTATGAAGAAATCTCGAATAAAAGAATATTTTAAAAACTATGTTTTTAAAAATTACAATATCTACGTTCCCTCTTTTGTTCATCCAAATATAACAATTTTCCTTTCATTATGCTCTCAACTATTTAAAAAAGTACGTATCCAATAATGTCTTGTAAAATATTTTATAATATCTGCGTTCCTTTCTCTGTTGAATCAAATGTTAACAGGACTTGCTTTCCACATAGCTTTTTTGTTTTATTATTCCGTCAATTACTGTCTGTTCCAAATGACAAGTTAAAGGAGCAGTAGAAAACCTTTTCTGAAATAACATGTTTGATACTGCAAGGATGCGATGACGAAAAATTATTTTTATTTTTAGCTTTTTTTTTTATCTTGATATTTTATCTTTATATTAAATGCTGATTCTTCCTATTTCTTGTTTCTTTTTGTTTCGTTCTTCCTTAATTTTTTATTTCTGGTCTCGAAGGGGGGGGGTCCGGACCCCCCGGACCCACCCCTTGGCTACGTGCCTGATTCGATTCGTATTAACAAGTAGATCAATAATTCGTATGTCACTTTTCCGAAAATTCAATTTTTACCCAGGAAAAGAATAAAAATTCGGCAATTTGGGCAATGGAAACCAGTTGTCGACAGGGTCGAGATGGGTATCATTCGATTCGTATTAACAAGTAGATCAATAATTCGTATGCCACTTTTCCGGAAAATTCAATTTTTAACCGGAAAAATAATAAAAATTCAGGATTTCGAGCAATGGGGACAAGTTGTAGACAGGGACGAGATGGGAGTCATTTGATTCGCATTAAGAAATAGATCAATAATTCGTATGCCATTTTCCTGAAAATTTAATTTTTAACCGTGAAAGTAATAAAATTCGGGAATTTGGGCAATGGGGACCAGTTTTCGACCGGGACGAGTTGGATATCATTCGAAGCTTATTAACAAGTAGATCAATAATTCATATGTCATTTTTCTGAAAATTCAATTTTTACTCAGGAAAAGTATTAAAATTCGGGAATTAGAGCAACGGGGACCAGTTTTCGACCGGGACGACATGTGTATCATTCGATTCGTATTAACAAGTAGATCAATAATTCGTATGCCATTTTCCCGAAAATTCAATATTTTCCCGGAAAAATAAAAAAATTCGGGAATTTGGGGAATAAGGAGCAGTTGTCGACAGGGACGAGATGGGTAACATTTGATTCGTATTAACAAATAGATCGATAATTCGTATGAAATTTTCCCGAAAATTTAATTTTTACACGGGAAAATAAAAATTCGGGATTTTGAGCAATGGGGACCAGTTGTCCACAGGGACGAGATGGGTGTCATACGAATCGTATTAACGAGTAGATCAATAATTGATATGCCATTTTTCCGAAAATTCAGTTTTTATTCGGGAAAATAATAAAATTTCGGGATTTTGAACAATGGGGACCAGTTGTCGACCGGGACGGGATGGGTATCATTCGATTCGTATTAAAGAGATTAATAATTCTTATGCCATTTTCCCGAAAATTCAAATTTAACCCGGGAAAATAATTAAAATTCGAGAGTTTGAGCAATGGGGACCAGTTGTCCAGAAATTCGAGATGGGTATCATTCGATTCGTATAAACGAGTAAATCAATAATTGATATGCCATTAACTCGAAAATTCAATTTTTATCCGGGAAAATAATAAAAATTCGGCATTTTGAGCAATGGGGACCAGTTGTCGACAGGGACGAGATGGGTATCATTCGAATCGTATTAACAAGTATATCAATAAATCGTATGACATTTTCCCGAAAATTCAACATTTACCCGGGAAAATAATAAAAATTCGTGAATTTGGAGAATAAGTACCAGTTGTCGACAGGCACGAGATGGGTAACATTCGATTCGTATTAACAAGTAGATCAATAATTCGTATGCCATTTTTTAGAAAATTCAATTTTTACCCAGGAAAATTATAAAAATTTGGGAATTAAGGCAATGGGGACCAGTTGTCGACAGGGACGAGATAGGTGCCATTCGAATCGTATTAACAAGTAGATCAATAATTCGTATCCCATTTTCCCGAAAATTCAATATTCACCCGGGAAAATTGTAAAAATTCGGGAATTTGGAGAATGGGGACCAGTTGTCGACAGGGCGAGATGGGTAACACTCGATTCGTATTAACACGTAGATCAATAATTCGTATGCAATCTTCCAGAAAATTATTTTTCCCGGGGAAATAATAATTCGGGAATTTGGGCAATGGGGACAAGTTGTCAACAAACACGAGATGGGTATCATTCGATTCGTATTAACAAGTAGATCAATAATTCGTATGCCATTTTTCCAAAAATTCAATTTTTACCCACGAAAAGAATAAAAATTCGGGAATTTGGCCAATAAGCACCTGTTGTCGAGAAGGACGAGATGGGTAACATTCGATTCGTATTAACGAGTAGATCAATAATTGATATGCCATTTACCCGAAAATTTAATTTTTACACGGGAAAAAATTAAAAATTCGGGATTTTGAGAAATGGGGACCAGTTGTCGACCGGGACGAGTGGTGTATCATTGGATTCGTATTAAGATGTAGATCAATAAATCGTATGCCTTTTTCCCGAAAATTCAATTTTTACCCGCGAAAATAAAAATTCGGGAATTTGGGTAATGGGGACCAGTTGTCGACAAAGACGAGATGGATATCATTCGATTCGTATTAACAAGTAGATAAATAATTCGTATGCCATTTTCCCGAAAATTCAATTTTTAACGTGAAAATAATAAAAAATCGGGAATTTGGGAAATGGGGACCATTTCTCGAGAAAAGACGTGATGGGTATCATTCGCTTCGTATTAACAAGTAGATCAATAATTCGTATGTCACTTTTCCGAAAATTCAATTTTTACCCAGGAAAAGAATAAAAATTCGGGAATTTGGGCAATGGAGACCAGTTGTCGACAGGGACGAGATGGGCATCATTCGATTCGTATTAAAGAGTAGTTCAATAATTCGTATGACATTACCAGAAAATTCAATTTTTAACCGGGAAAATAATAAAAATTGGGGAATTTGGGAAATGGGGACCAGTTCTCGACAAAAGACGTGATGGGTATCATTCGATTCGTATTAACAAGTAGATAAGTAATTCGTATTTCACTTTTCCAAAAATTCAATTTTTACCAAGGAAAAGAATAAAAATTCGGGAATTTGGGCAATGGAAACCAGTTGTCGACAGGGACAAGATGGGTATCATTCGATTCGTACTAACAAGTAGATCAATAATTCGTATGCCACTTTTCCGGAAAACTCAATTTTTAACCGGAAAAATAATAAAAATTCGGGATTTCGAGCAATGGGGACAAGATGTCGACAGGGACGAGATGGGAATCATTTGATTCATATTAAGAAGTAGATCAATAATTCGTATGCCATTTTCCCGAAAATTCAATTTTTACCCGGGTAAATAATAAAAATTCGGGATTTCGAGTAATGGGTCCTGTTGTCGACAGGGATGAGATGGGTATCATTCGATTCGCATTAACAAGTAAATCAATAGTTCGTATGCCATTTTCCCGAAAATTCAACTTTTAATCGGTTAAATAATTAAAATTCGGGAGTTTGAGCAATGGGGACCAGTTGTCCAAAAGTTCGAGATGGGTATCATTCGATTCGTATTAACGATTAAATCAATAATTGATATGCCATTAACCCGAAAATTCAATTTTTATTCGGGAAAATAATAAAAATTCGGGATTTTGAGAAATGGGGACCAGTTGTCGACTAGGACGAGATGGGTATCATTCGAATCGTATTAACAAGCATATCAATAAATCGTATGACATTTTCCCGAAAATTCAATATTTACCCGGGAAAATAATAAAAATTCGTGAATTTGGGGAGTAAGTACCAGTTGTCGACAGGCACGAGATGGGTATCATTCGATTCGTATTAACAAGTAGATAAATAATTCGTATGCCATTTTCCCGAAAATTCAATTTTTACCCGGGAAAATAAAAATTCGGGAATTTGGACAATGGGGACCAGTTGTCGACAAAGACGAGATGGGAATCATTCGATTCGTATTAACAGGTAGATCAATAATTCGTATGCCATTTTCCCGAAAATTCGATATTTAACCGAGAAAATAAAAATTCGGGAATTTGGGCAATGGGGACCAGTTGTCGACAGGGACGAGATTGGTATCATTCGATTCGTATTAAAGAGAAGATCAATAATTCGTATGCCATTTTTTTAGAAAATTCAATTTTTACTCAGGAAAAGTATAAAAATTTGGAAATTAGGGCAATGGGGACCAGTTGTCGACAGGGACGAGATAGGTGCCATTCGAATCGTATTAACAAGTAGATCAATAATTCGTATGCCATTTTCCCGAAAATTCAATATTTACACGGAAAAATTGTAAAAATTCGGAAATTTGGGGAATGGGGATCAGTTGTCGACAGGGACAAGATGGGTAACATTCGATTCATATTAACACGTAGATCAATAATTCGTATGCAATTTTCCAGAAAATTATTTTTCCCGAGGAAATAATAATTCGGGAATTTGGGTAATGGGGACAAGTTGTCAACAAAGACGAGATGGGTATCATTCGATTCGTATTAACAAGTAGATCAAAAATTCGTATGCCATTTTTCCACAAATTCAATTTTTACCGAAGAAAAGAATAAAAATTCGGGAATTTTGCCAATAAGCACCACTTGTCGACTGGAACGAGGTGGGTATCATTCGATTCGTATTAAGAAGTAGATTAATAACTGGTCCCCATTGCTCTAAATCCCGAATTTTTACCCGGGAAATAATAAAAATTCGGGATTTTGAGCAATGGGGACCAGTTGTCGACAGGGACGAGATGGATATCATTCGATTCGCATTAACAAGTAGATCAATAATTCCTATGCCATTTGCCAGAAAATTCATTTTTTACCCGAAAAAATAATAAAAATTCGTGATTTCGAGCAATGGGGACCAGTTGTCGACAGGGACCATATGAAAATCTTTCGATTCGTATTAACAAGTAGGTCAATGATTCGTATGCCATTTTCCCGAAAATTCAATTTTTAACCGGGAAAATAATAATTCGGTAATTTGGGCAAGGGGGACCAGTTGTAGACAGGGACGAGATAGGTGCCATTCGATTCGTATTAACAAGTATATCAATAATTCGTATGCCATTTTCCCGAAATGTCAATATTTACCCGCGAAAATAATAAAAATTCGGGAATTTGGGCAATGGGGACCAGTTGTAGACAGATCGAGGTAGGTCCCATTCGATTCGTATTAACAAGTAGATCAATAATTCGTATTGCGATTTTCCCGAAAATTCAATATTTACCCGGGAAAATAATACAAATTCGGGAATTTGGGAAATAAGGACCAGTTGTCGACAAGGGCGAAATGGGTGACATTCGATTCGTATGAACAAGTAGATCAATAAATCGCATGACATTTTCCCGAAAATTCAATATTTACCCGGGAAAATAATAAAAATTCGGGAATTTGGGGAATCAGGACCAGTTGTCGACAGGGATGAGATGGGTATCATTCGATTCGTATTAACAAGTAGATCAATAATTCGTATGCAATTTTCCGAAAATTCAATTTTTACCCAGGAAAATAATAAAAATTCGGGATTTCGAGCAATAGTGACCAGTTGTCGACAAGGACGAGATGGGTATCATTCGATTCACATTAACAAGTAGATCAATAATTCGTATGCCATTTTCCGGAAAAATTAAATTTTTACCCGAAAAAATAATAAAAATTCGTGATTTCGAGCAATGGTGACCAGTTGTCGACAGGGAACATATGAAAATATTTCGAATCGTATTAACAAGTAGATCAATAATTCGTATGCCATTTTCCCGAAAATTCAATTTTTACCCGCGAAAATAAAAATTCGGGAATTTGGGTAATGGGGACCAGTTGTCGACAAAGACGAGATGAGTATCATTGGAATCGTATTAACAAGTAGATAAATAATTCGTATGCCATTTTCCCGAAAATTCAACTTTTACCCGTGAAAATAATAAAAATTCGGGAAATTGGGCAATGGGGACCAGTTGTCGACCGGAACGAGATGGATATCATTCGATTCGTATTAACAAGTAGATAAATAATTCGTATGCCATTTTCCCGAAAATTCAATTTTTAACGTGAAAATAATAAAAAATCGGGAATTTGGGAAATGGGGACCATTTCTCGAGAAAAGACGTGATGGGTATCATTCGATTCGTATTAACAAGTAGATCAATAATTCGTATGTCACTTTTCCGAAAATTCAATTTTTACCCAGGAAAAGAATAAAAATTCGGGAATTTGGGCAATGGAGACCAGTTGTCGACAGGGACGAGATGGGCATCATTCGATTCGTATTAAAGAGTAGTTCAATAATTCGTATGACATTACCAGAAAATTCAATTTTTAACCGGGAAAATAATAAAAATTGGGGAATTTGGGAAATGGGGACCAGTTCTCGACAAAAGACGTGATGGGTATCATTCGATTCGTATTAACAAGTAGATAAGTAATTCGTATTTCACTTTTCCAAAAATTCAATTTTTACCAAGGAAAAGAATAAAAATTCGGGAATTTGGGCAATGGAAACCAGTTGTCGACAGGGACAAGATGGGTATCATTCGATTCGTACTAACAAGTAGATCAATAATTCGTATGCCACTTTTCCGGAAAACTCAATTTTTAACCGGAAAAATAATAAAAATTCGGGATTTCGAGCAATGGGGACAAGATGGCGACAGGGACGAGATGGGAATCATTTGATTCATATTAAGAAGTAGATCAATAATTCGTATGCCATTTTCCCGAAAATTCAATTTTTACCCGGGTAAATAATAAAAATTCGGGATTTCGAGTAATGGGTCCTGTTGTCGACAGGTATGAGATGGGTATCATTCGATTCGCATTAACAAGTAGATCAATAGTTCGTATGCCATTTTCCCGAAAATTCAACTTTTAATCGGTTAAATAATTAAAATTCGGGAGTTTGAGCAATGGGGACCAGTTGTCCAAAAGTTCGAGATGGGTATCATTCGATTCGTATTAACGAGTAAATCAATAATTGATATGCCATTAACCCGAAAATTCAATTTTTATTCGGGAAAATAATAAAAATTCGGGATTTTGAGAAATGGGGACCAGTTGTCGACAAGGACGAGATGGGTATCATTCGAATCGCATTAAC
The DNA here is from genome assembly GCF_964235325.1 of Thermobia domestica. NCBI lineage: Eukaryota > Metazoa > Arthropoda > Insecta > Zygentoma > Lepismatidae > Thermobia > Thermobia domestica. The sequence goes on along the minus strand of NC_137455.1, from coordinate 242,719,836 downwards.
AAGTATATCAATAAATCGTATGACATTTTCCCGAAAATTCAATATTTACCCGGGAAAATAATAAAAATTCGTGAATTTGGGGAGTAAGTACCAGTTGTCGACAGGCACGAGATGAGTATCATTCGATTCGTATTAACAAGTAGATAAATAATTCGTATGCCATTTTCCCGAAAATTCAATTTTTATCCGGGAAAATAAAAATTCGGGAATTTGGACAATGGGGACCAGTTGTCGACAAAGACGAGATGGGAATCATTCGATTCGTATTAACAGGTAGATCAATAATTCGTATGCCATTTTCCCGAAAATTCGATATTTAACCGAGAAAATAAAAATTCGGGAATTTGGGCAATGGGGACCAGTTGTCGACAGGGACGAGATTGGTATCATTCGATTCGTATTAAAGAGAAGATCAATAATTCGTATGCCATTTTTTTAGAAAATTCAATTTTTACTCAGGAAAAGTATAAAAATTTGGAAATTAGGGCAATGGGGACCAGTTGTCGACAGGGACGAGATAGGTGCCATTCGAATCGTATTAACAAGTAGATCAATAATTCGTATGCCATTTTCCCGAAAATTCAATATTTACACGGAAAAATTGTAAAAATTCGGAAATTTGGGGAATGGGGATCAGTTGTCGACAGGGACAAGATGGGTAACATTCGATTCATATTAACACGTAGATCAATAATTCGTATGCAATTTTCCAGAAAATTATTTTTCCCGAGGAAATAATAATTCGGGAATTTGGGTAATGGGGACAAGTTGTCAACAAAGACGAGATGGGTATCATTCGATTCGTATTAACAAGTAGATCAAAAATTCGTATGCCATTTTTCCACAAATTCAAATTTTACCGAAGAAAAGAATAAAAATTCGGGAATTTTGCCAATAAGCACCACTTGTCGACTGGAACGAGGTGGGTATCATTCGATTCGTATTAAGAAGTAGATTAATAACTGGTCCCCATTGCTCTAAATCCCGAATTTTTACCCGGGAAATAATAAAAATTCGGGATTTTGAGCAATGGGGACCAGTTGTCGACAGGGACGAGATGGATATCATTCGATACGCATTAACAAGTAGATCAATAATTCCTATGCCATTTTCCCGAAAATTCAATTTTTAACCGGGAAAATAATAATTCGGTAATTTGGGCAAGGGGGACCAGTTGTAGACAGGGACGAGATAGGTGCCATTCGATTCGTATTAACAAGTATATCAATAATTCGTATGCCATTTTCCCGAAATGTCAATATTTACCCGCGAAAATAATAAAAATTCGGGAATTTGGGCAATGGGGACCAGTTGTAGACAGATCGAGGTAGGTCCCATTCGATTCGTATTAACAAGTAGATCAATAATTCGTATTGCGATTTTCCCGAAAATTCAATATTTACCCGGGAAAATAATACAAATTCGGGAATTTGGGAAATAAGGACCAGTTGTCGACAAGGGCGAAATGGGTGACATTCGATTCGTATGAACAAGTAGATCAATAAATCGCATGACATTTTCCCGAAAATTCAATATTTACCCGGGAAAATAATAAAAATTCGGGAATTTGGGGAATCAGGACCAGTTGTCGACAGGGATGAGATGGGTATCATTCGATTCGTATTAACAAGTAGATCAATAATTCGTATGCAATTTTCCGAAAATTCAATTTTTACCCAGGAAAATAATAAAAATTCGGGATTTCGAGCAATAGTGACCAGTTGTCGACAAGGACGAGATGGGTATCATTCGATTCGCATTAACAAGTAGATCAATAATTCGTATGCCATTTTCCGGAAAAATTAAATTTTTACCCGAAAAAATAATAAAAATTCGTGATTTCGAGCAATGGGGACCAGTTGTCGACAGGGAACATATGAAAATCTTTCGATTCGTATTAACAAGTAGATCAATAATTCGTATGCCATTTTCCCGAAAATTCAATTTTTAACCGGGAAAATAAAAATTTGGGAATTTGGACAATGGGGACCAGTTGTCGACAAAGACGAGATGGGTATCGTTCGATTCGTATTACAAGTAGATCAATAATTCGTATGATATTTTCCCGAAAATTTAATTTTTTCACGGGAAAAGAATAGAAATCGGGATTTCGAGCAATGGTGACCAGTTGTCGACAGGGACGAGATGGATATCATTCGATTCGTATTAACAAGTAGATCAATAATTCGTATGCAATTTTCCGGAGAATTCAATTTTTACCCGAAGAAATAATAAAAATTCGTGATTGCGAGCAAGGTGGACCAGTTGTCGACAGGGACCATATGAAAATCTTTCGATTCGTATTAACAAGTAAATCAATAATTCGTATGCCATTTTCCGGAAAACTCAATTTTTAACCGGAAAAATAATAAAAATTCGGGATTTCGAGCAATGGGGACAAGATGTCGACAGGGACGAGATGGGAATCATTTGATTCGTATTAAGAAGTAGATCAATAATTCGTATGCCATTTTCCCGAAAATTCAATTTTTACCAGGGAAAATAATAAAAATTCGGGATTTCGAGTAATGGGTCCTGTTGTCGACAGGGATAAAATGGGTATCATTCGATTCGTATTAACAAGTAGATCAATAGTTCGTATGCCATTTTCCCGAAAATTCAACTTTTAATCGGTTAAATAATTAAAATTCGGGAGTTTGAGAAATGGGGACCAGTTGTCGACAGGGACGAGATGGGTACCATTCGAACCGTATTAACAAGTATATCAATAAATCGTATGACATTTTCCCGAAAATTCCATATTTAGCCGGGAAAAAAATAAAAATTCGTGAATTTGGAGAGTAAGTACCAGTTGTCGACAGGCACGAGATGGGTAACATTCGATTCGTATTAACAAGTAGATAAATAATTCGTATGCCATTTTTCCGAAAATTCGATTTTTAACCCAGAAAATAAAAATTCGGGAATTTGGGCAATGGGGACCAGTTGTCGACCGGGACGAGATTGGTATCATTCGTTTCGTATTAAAGAGAAGATCAATAATTCGTATGCCATTTTTTTAGAAAATTCAATTTTTACTCAGGAAAAGTATAAAAATTTGGGAATTAGGGCAATGGGGACCAATTGTCGACAGGGACGAGATAGGTGCCATTCGAATCGTATTAACAAGTAGATCAAAAATTCGTATGCCATTTTCCCGAAAATTCAATATTTACACGGAAAAATTGTAAAAATTCGGGAAAATGGGGAATGGAAACCAGTTGTCGACAGGGACGAGATGGGTAACATTCGATTCATATTAACACGTAGATCAATAATTCGTATGCAATTTTCAACAAAATTATTTTTCTCGAGGAAATAATAATTCGGGTATTTGGGTAATGGGGACAAGTTGTCAACAAAGACGAGATGGGTATCATTCGATTCGTATTAACAAGTAGATCAAAAATTCGTATGCCATTTTTCCACAAATTCAATTTTTACCCAGGAAAAGAATAAAAATTCGGGAAATTTGCCAATAAGCACCACTTGTCGACAGGAACGAGGTGGGTATCATTCGATTCGTATTAACAAGTAGATTAATAACTGGTCCCCTATGCTCTAAATCCCGAATTTTTACCCGGGAAATAATAAAAATTCGGGATTTTGAGCAATGGGGACCAGTTGTCGACAGAGACGACATGGGTAACATTCGATTCGTATTAACACGTAGATCAATAATTCGTATGCAATTTTCCAGAAAATTATTTTTCCCGGGGAAATAATAATTCGGGAATTTGGGCAATGGGGACAAGTTGTCAACAAAGACGAGATGGGTATCATTCGATTCGTATTAACAAGTAGATCAATAATTCGTGTGCCATTTTCCCGAAAATTCAATTTTTACCCGTGAAAATAAAAATTCGGGAATTTGGACAATGGGGACCAGTTGTCGACAAAGACGAGATGGGAATCATTCGATTCGTATTAACAAGTAGATCAATAATTCGTATGCCATTTTCTCGAAAATTCGATTTTTAACCGAGAAAATAAAAATTCGGAAATTTGGGCAATGGGGACCAGTTGTCGACCGGGACGAGATTAGTATCATTCGATTCGTATTGAAGAGAAGATCAATAATTCGTATGCCATTTTCCGGAAAAATTAAATTTTTACTCAGGAAAAGTATAAAAATTTGGGAGTTAGGGCAATGGGGACCAGTTGTCAACAGGGAGGAGTTAGGTGCCATTCGAATCGTATCAACAAGTAGATCAATAATTCGTATGCCATTTTCCCGAAAATTCAATATTTACCCGGGAAAATTGAAAAAATTCGGGAATTTGGGGAATGGGGACCAGTTGTCGACAGGGCGAGATGGGTAACATTCGATTCGTATTAACACGTAGATCAATAATTTGTATGCAATTTTCCTGAAAATTATTTTTCCCGGGGAAATAATAATTCGGGAATTTGGACAATGGGGACAAGTTGTCAACAAAGACGAGATGGGTATCATTCGATTCGCATTTACAAGTAGATCAATAATTCGTATGCCATTTTTCCAAAAATTCAATTTTTACCCATGAAAAGAATAAAAATTCGGGAATTTGGCCAATAAGCACCTGTTGTCGAGAAGGACGAGATGGGTAACATTCGATTCATATTAACGAGTAGATCAATAATTGATATGCCATTTACCCGAAAATTCAATTTTTACACGGGAAAATAATAAAAATTCGGGTAATTGGGCAATGGGGACCAGTTGTCGACCGGAACGAGGTGAATATTATTCGATTCGTATTAACAAGTAGATCAATAATTCGTATATCATTTTTCCGAAAATTCAATTTTTACTCAGAAAATTAATAAAAATTGGGGAATTTGGGAAATGGGGACCAATTCTCGACAAAAGACGTGATGGGTATCATTCGATTCGTATTAACAAGTAGATCAATAATTCGTAAGTCATTTTTCCGAATATTCAATTTTTACTCAGAAAAATAATAAAAATTCGGGATTTTGAGAAATGGGGACCAGTTGTCGACCGGGACGAGTGGTGTATCATTGGATTCGTATTAAGATGCTGATCAATAAATCGTATGCCTTTTTCCCGAAAATTCAATTTTTACCCGCGAAAATAAAATTTCGGGAATTTGGGTAATGGGTACCAGTTGTCGACAAAGACGAGATGAGTATCATTGGAATCGTATTAACAAGTAGATAAATAATTCGTATGCCATTTTCCCGAAAATTCAATTTTTACCCGTGAAAATAATAAAAATTCGGGAAATTGGGCAATGGGGACCAGTTGTCGACCGGAACGAGGTGAATATCATTCGATCCGTATTAACAAGTAGATCAATAATTCGTATGTCATTTTTCCGAAAATTCAATTTTTACTCAGAAAAATAATAAAAATTGGGGAATTTGGGAAATGGGGACCAGTTCTCGACAAAAGACGTGATGGGTATCATTCGATTCGTATTAACAAGTAGATCAATAATTCGTATTTCACTTTTCCGAAAATTCAATTTTTACCAAGGAAAAGAATAAAAATTCGGGAATTTGGGCAATGGAAACCAGTTGTCGACAGGGACGAGATGGGTATCATTCGATTCGTACTAACAAGTAGATCAATAATTCGTATGCCACTTTTCCGGAAAACTCAATTTTTAACCGGAAAAACAATAAAAATTCGGGATTTCGAGCAATGGGGACAAGTAGTCGACAGGGACGAGATGGCATTCATTTGATTCGTATTAAGAAGTAGATCAATAATTCGTATGCCATTTTCCCGAAAATTTAGTTTTTAACCGTTTAAGTAATAAAATTCGGGAATTTGGGCATTGAAAACCAGTTTTCGACCGGGACGAGATGGATATCATTCGATTCTTATTAACAAGTAGTTCAATAATTCGTATGCCATTTTCACGAAAATTCAATTTTTACCCGGGAAAATAATAAAAAATCGGGAATTTGAGCAAAGAGGACCAGTTGTCGACAGGGGCGAGATGGGTATCATTCGATTCGTATTAACAAGTAGATCAATAGTTCGTATGACATTTTCCCGAAATTTCAATTTTTACTCGGGAAAATAAAAAATCGCCAATTTGGGAAATGGGGACCAGATGTCGACAGGGACGAGATGGTATCATACGAATCATATTAACGAGTAGATCAATAATTGATATGCCATTTTCCCGAAAATTCAGTTTTTATCCGGGAAAATAATAAAAATTCGGGATTTTGAACAATGGGGACCAGTTGTCGACCGGGACGAGATGGGTATCATTCGATTGGTATTAAAGAGATCAAAAATTCGTATGTCACTTTTCCGAAAATTCAATTTTTACCCAGGAAAAGAATAAAAATTCGGGAATTTGTGCAATGGGGACCAGTTGTCGACAGGGACGAGATGGGCATCATTCGATTCGTCTTAACAAGTAGATTAATAATTCGTATGTCACTTTTCCGAAAATTCAATTTTTACCCGAGAAAATAATAAAAATTCGGGAATTTGGGCAATGGGGACCAGTGGTCGACAAAGACGACGTGGGTTTCGTTCGCTTCGTATTTAAGAGTAGATCAATAATTCGTATTCCAACTTTCCAAAAATTCAATTTTTAATCACAAAAAGAATAAAAATTCGGGAATTTGGCCAATAAGCACCTGTTGTCGACAAGGACGAGATGGGTAACATTCGATTCGTATTAAAGAGTAGATCAATAATTGATATGACATTTACCCGAAAATTCAATTTTTAAACGGGAAAATAAAAATTCGGGATTTTGAGCAATGGGGACCAGTTGTCGACCGGGACGAGTGGTGTATCATTCGATTCGTATAAACATGTAGATAAATAATTCGTATGCCATTTTCCCGAAAATTCAATTTTTAACGTGAAAATAATAAAAAATCGGGAATTTGGGAAATGGGGACCATTTCTCGACAAAAGACGTGATGGGTATCATTCGATTCGTATTAACAAGTAGATCAATAATTCGTATGTCACTTTTCCGAAAATTCAAATTTTACCCAGGAAAAGAATAAAAATTCGGGAATTTGGGCAATGGAGACCAGTTGTCGACAGGGACGAGATGGGCATCATTCGATTCGTATTAAAGAGTAGTTCAATAATTCGTATGCCATTTCCAGAAAATTCAATTTTTAACCGGGAAAATAATAAAAATAAGGGAATTTGGGCAATGGGGATTAGTTGTCGACACGGACGAGATGGGTTTCGTTCGATTCGTATTAAAGAGTAGATCAATAATTCGTATGCCATTTTTCCAAAAATTCAATTTTAACCCACGAAAAGAAAATTTCGTGAATTTGGCCAATATGCACCTGTGGTCTACAGGGACGAGATGGGTATCATTCGATTCGTATTAACAAGTAGATCAATAATTCGTATGCCATTTTCCGGAAAATTCAATTTTTACAAAAAAAATAATAAAAATTCGGGACTTTGAGCAATGGGGACAAGTTGTCGACAGGGACGAGATGGGAATCATACGATTGGTATTAACAAGTAGATCAATAATTCGTATGCCATTTTCCCGAAAATTCAATTTTTGACCGGGAAAATAAAAAAAATTCGGGAATTTGGGCAATGGGGTCCAGTTGTCGACCGCGACGAGATGGATATCATTCGATTCGTATTAACAAGTAGATCAATAATTCATATGTCATTTTTCCGAAAATTCATTTTTTACCCGGAAAAATAATAAAAATTCGGGATTTCGAGCAATGGGGACCAGTTGTCGACAGGGACGAGATTGGTATCATTCGATTTGTATTAACAAGTAGATCAATAGTTCGTATGCCATTTTCCCGAAAATTCAACTTTTAATCGGTTAAATAATTAATATTCGGGAGTTTCAACAATGGGGACCAGTTGTCCACAAGTTCGAGATGGGTATCATTCGATTCGTATGAACGAGTAAATCAATAATTGATACGACATTAACCCGAAAATTCAATTTTTATCCGGGAAAATAATAAAAATTCGGGATTTTGAGCAATGGGGAGAAGTAGTCGACAAAGAGGAGATGGGTATCATTCGAATCTTATTAACAAGTATATCAATAAATCGCATGACATTTTCCCGAAAATTCAATATTTACCCGGGAAAATAATAAAAATTCGTGAATTTGGGGAATAAGGACCAATTGTCGACAGGGATGAGATCGGTAACATTTGATTCGTATTAATAAGTAGATCAATAATTCGTATGCCATTTTCACGAAAATTCAATTTTTACCCGGGAAAATAAAAATTCGGGAATTTGGACAATGGGGACCAGTTGTCGACAAAGACGAGATGGGTTGCATTTGATTCGTATTAATAAGTAGATCAATAATTTGTATGCCATTTGCCGGAAAATTCAATTTTTACCCGAAAAAATAATAAAAATTCGTGATTTCGAGCAATGGGGACCAGTTGTCGACAGGGACCATATGAAAATCTTTCGATTCGTATTAACAAGTAGATCAATAATTCGTATGACATTTTCCCGAAAATTCAATTTTTAACCGGGAAAAAAAATTCGGGAATTTGGGCAAGGGGGACCAGTTGTAGAGAGGGACGAGATAGGTGCCATTCGATTCGTATTAACAAGTATATCAATAATTCGTATGCCATTTTCCCGAAAAGTCAATATTTACCCGCGAAAATAATAAAAATTCGGGAATTTGGGCAATGGGGACCAGTTGTAGACAGGGACGAGATAGGTGCCATTCGATTCGTATTAACAAATAGATCAATAATTCGTATTGCGATTTTCCCGAAAATTCAATATTTACCCGGGAAAATAATAAAAAATCGGGAATTTGGGAAATAAGGACCAGTTGTCGACAGGGGCGAAATGGGTGACATTCGATTCGTATTAACAAGTAGATCAATAACCCGCATGACATTTTCCCGAAAATTCAATATTTACCCGGGAGAATAATAAAAATTCGTGAATTTGGGGAATAAGGACCTGTTGTCCACAGGGATGAGATGGGTAACATTCGATTCGTATTAATAAGTAGATCAATAATTCGTATGCCATTTTCTCGAAAATTCAATTTTTACTCGGGAAAAAATCGGGAATTTGGACAATGGGGACCAGTTGTCGACAAAGACGAGATGGGTATCGTTCGATTCATATTAACAAGTAGATCAATAATTCGTATGCCATTTTCCCGAAAATTTAATTTTTTCACGGGAAAATATTAGAAATCGGGATTTCGAGCAATGGTGACCAGTTGTCGACAGGGACGAGATGGATATCATTCGATTCGTATTAACAAGTAGATCAATAATTCGTATGCAATTTTCGGGAAAATTCAATTTCTACACGAAGAAATAATAAAAATTCGTGATTGCGAGCAAGGGGGACCAGTTGTCGACAGGGACCATATGAAAATCTTTTGATTCGTATTAACAAGTAGATCAATAATTCGTATGTCATTTTTCAGAAAATTCAATTTTTACTCAGGAAAAGTATAAAAATTCGGGAATTAGGGCAATGGGGACCAGTTGTCGACATGGACGAGATATGTGCCTTTCGATTCGTATTAACAAGTAGATCAATAAATCGTATGCCATTTTCTTGAAAATTCAATATTTAACCGGGAAAATAATAAAAATTCGGGAATTTGGGGAAAAACGACCAGTTGTCGACAGGGACGAGATGGGTAACATTCCATTCATATTAACAAGTTGATCAATAATTCGTATGCCATTTTCCGGAAAATTCAATTTTTACCCGGGAAAATAATAAAAATTCGGGATTTCGAGCAATGGGGACCAGTTGTCGACAGGGACGAGATGGGTATCATTCGATTCGTATTAACAAATAGATCAATAGTTCGTATGCCATTTTCCCGAAAATTGAATTTTTAAACGGGTAAATAATAAAAAATTCGGGAAATTGAGCAACATAGACCAGTTGTCCACAGGGACGAGATGAGTATCATTCGATTCGTCTTAACGAGTAGATCAATAATTGATATGCCATTTACCCGAAATTTCAATTTTTATCCAGGAAAATAATAAAAATTCGGTATTATCAGCAATGGGGACCAGTTGTCGACAGGGGCGAGATGGATATCATTCGATTCGTATTAATAAGTATATCAATAAATCGTATGACATTTTCCCGAAAATTCAATTTTTACTCGGGAAAATAATAAAAATTCGGGAATTAGGGCAATGGGGACCAGTTTTCGACCGCTACGAGATGTGTATCATTCGATTCGTATTAACAAGTAGATCAATAATTCGTATGCCATTTTCTCGAAAATTCGATTTTTAACCGAGAAAATAAAAATTCGGAAATTTGGGCAATGGGGACCAGTTGTCGACCGGGACGAGATTAGTATCATTCGATTCGTATTGAAGAGAAGATCAATAATTCGTATGCCATTTTCCGGAAAAATTAAATTTTTACTCAGGAAAAGTATAAAAATTTGGGAGTTAGGGCAATGGGGACCAGTTGTCAACAGGGAGGAGTTAGGTGCCATTCGAATCGTATCAACAAGTAGATCAATAATTCGTATGCCATTTTCCCGAAAATTCAATATTTACCCGGGAAAATTGAAAAAATTCGGGAATTTGGGGAATGGGGACCAGTTGTCGACAGGGCGAGATGGGTAACATTCGATTCGTATTAACACGTAGATCAATAATTTGTATGCAATTTTCCAGAAAATTATTTTTCCCGGGGAAATAATAATTCGGGAATTTGGACAATGGGGACAAGTTGTCAACAAAGACGAGATGGGTATCATTCGATTCGCATTTACAAGTAGATCAATAATTCGTATGCCATTTTTCCAAAAATTCAATTTTTACCCATGAAAAGAATAAAAATTCGGGAATTTGGCCAATAAGCACCTGTTGTCGAGAAGGACGAGATGGGTAACATTCGATTCATATTAACGAGTAGATCAATAATTGATATGCCATTTACCCGAAAATTCAATTTTTACACGGGAAAATAATAAAAATTCGGGTAATTGGGCAATGGGGACCAGTTGTCGACCGGAACGAGGTGAATATTATTCGATTCGTATTAACAAGTAGATCAATAATTCGTATATCATTTTTCCGAAAATTCAATTTTTACTCAGAAAATTAATAAAAATTGGGGAATTTGGGAAATGGGGACCAGTTCTCGACAAAAGACGTGATGGGTATCATTCGATTCGTATTAACAAGTAGATCAATAATTCGTAAGTCATTTTTCCGAATATTCAATTTTTACTCAGAAAAATAATAAAAATTCGGGATTTTGAGAAATGGGGACCAGTTGTCGACCGGGACGAGTGGTGTATCATTGGATTCGTATTAAGATGCTGATCAATAAATCGTATGCCTTTTTCCCGAAAATTCAATTTTTACCCGCGAAAATAAAATTTCGGGAATTTGTGTAATGGGTACCAGTTGTCGACAAAGACGAGATGAGTATCATTGGAATCGTATTAACAAGTAGATAAATAATTCGTATGCCATTTTCCCGAAAATTCAATTTTTACCCGTGAAAATAATAAAAATTCGGGAAATTGGGCAATGGGGACCAGTTGTCGACCGGAACGAGGTGAATATCATTCGATCCGTATTAACAAGTAGATCAATAATTCGTATGTCATTTTTCCGAAAATTCAATTTTTACTCAGAAAAATAATAAAAATTGGGGAATTTGGGAAATGGGGACCAGTTCTCGACAAAAGACGTGATGGGTATCATTCGATTCGTATTAACAAGTAGATCAATAATTCGTATTTCACTTTTCCGAAAATTCAATTTTTACCAAGGAAAAGAATAAAAATTCGGGAATTTGGGCAATGGAAACCAGTTGTCGACAGGGACGAGATGGGTATCATTCGATTCGTACTAACAAGTAGATCAATAATTCGTATGCCACTTTTCCGGAAAACTCAATTTTTAACCGGAAAAACAATAAAAATTCGGGATTTCGAGCAATGGGGACAAGTAGTCGACAGGGACGAGATGGCATTCATTTGATTCGTATTAAGAAGTAGATCAATAATTCGTATGCCATTTTCCCGAAAATTTAGTTTTTAACCGTTTAAGTAATAAAATTCGGGAATTTGGGCATTGAAAACCAGTTTTCGACCGGGACGAGATGGATATCATTCGATTCTTATTAACAAGTAGTTCAATAATTCGTATGCCATTTTCACGAAAATTCAATTTTTACCCGGGAAAATAATAAAAAATCGGGAATTTGAGCAAAGAGGACCAGTTGTCGACAGGGGCGAGATGGGTATCATTCGATTCGTATTAACAAGTAGATCAATAGTTCGTATGACATTTTCCCGAAATTTCAATTTTTACTCGGGAAAATAAAAAATCGCCAATTTGGGAAATGGGGACCAGATGTCGACAGGGACGAGATGGTATCATACGAATCGTATTAACGAGTAGATCAATAATTGATATGCCATTTTCCCGAAAATTCAGTTTTTATCCGGGAAAATAATAAAAATTCGGGATTTTGAACAATGGGGACCAGTTGTCGACCGGGACGAGATGGGTATCATTCGATTGGTATTAAAGAGATCAAAAATTCGTATGTCACTTTTCCGAAAATTCAATTTTTACCCAGGAAAAGAATAAAAATTCGGGAATTTGTGCAATGGGGACCAGTTGTCGACAGGGACGAGATGGGCATCATTCGATTCGTCTTAACAAGTAGATTAATAATTCGTATGTCACTTTTCCGAAAATTCAATTTTTACCCGAGAAAATAATAAAAATTCGGGAATTTGGGCAATGGGGACCAGTGGTCGACAAAGACGACGTGGGTTTCGTTCGCTTCGTATTTAAGAGTAGATCAATAATTCGTATTCCAACTTTCCAAAAATTCAATTTTTAATCACAAAAAGAATAAAAATTCGGGAATTTGGCCAATAAGCACCTGTTGTCGACAAGGACGAGATGGGTAACATTCGATTCGTATTAAAGAGTAGATCAATAATTGATATGACATTTACCCGAAAATTCAATTTTTAAACGGGAAAATAAAAATTCGGGATTTTGAGCAATGGGGACCAGTTGTCGACCGGGACGAGTGGTGTATCATTCGATTCGTATAAACATGTAGATAAATAATTCGTATGCCATTTCCAGAAAATTCAATTTTTAACCGGGAAAATAATAAAAATAAGGGAATTTGGGCAATGGGGATTAGTTGTCGACACGGACGAGATGGGTTTCGTTCGATTCGTATTAAAGAGTAGATCAATAATTCGTATGCCATTTTTCCAAAAATTCAATTTTAACCCACGAAAAGAAAATTTCGTGAATTTGGCCAATATGCACCTGTGGTCTACAGGGACGAGATGGGTATCATTCGATTCGTATTAACAAGTAGATCAATAATTCGTATGCCATTTTCCGGAAAATTCAATTTTTACAAAAAAAATAATAAAAATTCGGGACTTTGAGCAATGGGGACAAGTTGTCGACAGGGACGAGATGGGAATCATACGATTGGTATTAACAAGTAGATCAATAATTCGTATGCCATTTTCCCGAAAATTCAATTTTTGACCGGGAAAATAAAAAAAATCGGGAATTTGGGCAATGGGGTCCAGTTGTCGACCGCGACGAGATGGATATCATTCGATTCGTATTAACAAGTAGATCAATAATTCATATGTCATTTTTCCGAAAATTCATTTTTTACCCGGAAAAATAATAAAAATTCGGAATTTCGAGCAATGGGGACCAGTTGTCGACAGGGACGAGATTGGTATCATTCGATTTGTATTAACAAGTAGATCAATAGTTCGTATGCCATTTTCCCGAAAATTCAACTTTTAATCGGTTAAATAATTAATATTCGGGAGTTTCAACAATGGGGACCAGTTGTCCACAAGTTCGAGATGGGTATCATTCGATTCGTATGAACGAGTAAATCAATAATTGATACGACATTAACCCGAAAATTCAATTTTTATCCGGGAAAATAATAAAAATTCGGGATTTTGAGCAATGGGGAGAAGTAGTCGACAAAGAGGAGATGGGTATCATTCGAATCTTATTAACAAGTATATCAATAAATCGCATGACATTTTCCCGAAAATTCAATATTTACCCGGGAAAATAATAAAAATTCGTGAATTTGGGGAATAAGGACCAATTGTCGACAGGGATGAGATCGGTAACATTTGATTCGTATTAATAAGTAGATCAATAATTCGTATGCCATTTTCACGAAAATTCAATTTTTACCCGGGAAAATAAAAATTCGGGAATTTGGACAATGGGGACCAGTTGTCGACAAAGACGAGATGGGTTGCATTTGATTCGTATTAATAAGTAGATCAATAATTTGTATGCCATTTGCCGGAAAATTCAATTTTTACCCGAAAAAATAATAAAAATTCGTGATTTCGAGCAATGGGGACCAGTTGTCGACAGGGACCATATGAAAATCTTTCGATTCGTATTAACAAGTAGATCAATAATTCGTATGACATTTTCCCGAAAATTCAATTTTTAACCGGGAAAAAAAATTCGGGAATTTGGGCAAGGGGGACCAGTTGTAGAGAGGGACGAGATAGGTGCCATTCGATTCGTATTAACAAGTATATCAATAATTCGTATGCCATTTTCCCGAAAAGTCAATATTTACCCGCGAAAATAATAAAAATTCGGGAATTTGGGCAATGGGGACCAGTTGTAGACAGGGACGAGATAGGTGCCATTCGATTCGTATTAACAAATAGATCAATAATTCGTATTGCGATTTTCCCGAAAATTCAATATTTACCCGGGAAAATAATAAAAAATCGGGAATTTGGGAAATAAGGACCAGTTGTCGACAGGGGCGAAATGGGTGACATTCGATTCGTATTAACAAGTAGATCAATAACCCGCATGACATTTTCCCGAAAATTCAATATTTACCCGGGAGAATAATAAAAATTCGTGAATTTGGGGAATAAGGACCTGTTGTCCACAGGGATGAGATGGGTAACATTCGATTCGTATTAATAAGTAGATCAATAATTCGTATGCCATTTTCTCGAAAATTCAATTTTTACTCGGGAAAAAATCGGGAATTTGGACAATGGGGACCAGTTGTCGACAAAGACGAGATGGGTATCGTTCGATTCATATTAACAAGTAGATCAATAATTCGTATGCCATTTTCCCGAAAATTTAATTTTTTCACGGGAAAATATTAGAAATCGGGATTTCGAGCAATGGTGACCAGTTGTCGACAGGGACGAGATGGATATCATTCGATTCGTATTAACAAGTAGATCAATAATTCGTATGCAATTTTCGGGAAAATTCAATTTCTACACGAAGAAATAATAAAAATTCGTGATTGCGAGCAAGGGGGACCAGTTGTCGACAGGGACCATATGAAAATCTTTTGATTCGTATTAACAAGTAGATCAATAATTCGTATGTCATTTTTCAGAAAATTCAATTTTTACTCAGGAAAAGTATAAAAATTCGGGAATTAGGGCAATGGGGACCAGTTGTCGACATGGACGAGATATGTGCCTTTCGATTCGTATTAACAAGTAGATCAATAAATCGTATGCCATTTTCTTGAAAATTCAATATTTAACCGGGAAAATAATAAAAATTCGGGAATTTGGGGAAAAACGACCAGTTGTCGACAGGGACGAGATGGGTAACATTCCATTCATATTAACAAGTTGATCAATAATTCGTATGCCATTTTCCGGAAAATTCAATTTTTACCCGGGAAAATAATAAAAATTCGGGATTTCGAGCAATGGGGACCAGTTGTCGACAGGGACGAGATGGGTATCATTCGATTCGTATTAACAAATAGATCAATAGTTCGTATGCCATTTTCCCGAAAATTGAATTTTTAAACGGGTAAATAATAAAAAATTCGGGAAATTGAGCAACATAGACCAGTTGTCCACAGGGACGAGATGAGTATCATTCGATTCGTCTTAACGAGTAGATCAATAATTGATATGCCATTTACCCGAAATTTCAATTTTTATCCAGGAAAATAATAAATATTCGGTATTATCAGCAATGGGGACCAGTTGTCGACAGGGGCGAGATGGATATCATTCGATTCGTATTAATAAGTATATCAATAAATCGTATGACATTTTCCCGAAAATTCAATTTTTACTCGGGAAAATAATAAAAATTCGGGAATTAGGGCAATGGGGACCAGTTTTCGACCGCTACGAGATGTGTATCATTCGATTCGTATTAACAAGTAGATCAATAATTCGTATGCCATTTTCCGGAAAATTCAATTTTTACCCGAAAAAATAAACAAAATTCGGGATTTCGAGTATGGGGACCAGTTGTTGAAAGGGACCAGATGGAAATCATCCAATTCAAATTAACAAGTACATCATTAATCGTATGGCATTTTCCCGAAAATTCAATTTTTAACCGGGAAAATAAAAATTCGGGTATTTGGGCAATGGGGACCCGTTTTCGACAAAGACGAGATGAGTATCATTCGATTCGTATTAACAAGTAGATCAATAATTCGTATGCCATTTTCCCGAAAATTCAATTTTTACCCGAAAAAATAAAAAAATTCGGGAAATTGGGCAATGAGGACCAGTTCTCGACAAAAGACGCGATGGGTATCATTCGATTCGTATTAACAAGTAGATCAATAATTCGTATGTCACTTTTCCGAAAATTCAATTTTTACCCAGGAAAAGAATAAAAATTCAGGAATTTGTGCAATGGGGACCAGTTGTCGACAGGGACGAGATGGGCATCATTCGATTCGTATTAACAAGTAGATCAATAATTCGTATGCCATTCCCAGAAAATTCAATTTTTACCCGAGAAAATAATAAAAATTCGGGAATTTGGGCAATGGGGACCAGTTGTCGACAGGGACGAGATTAGTATCATTCGATTTGTATTAACAAGTAGATCAATAGTTCGTATGCCAACTTTCCAAAAATTAAATTTTTAATCACGAAAAGAATAAAAATTCGGGAATTTGGCCAATAAGCACCTGTTGTCGACAGGGATGAGATGGGTACCATTCGATTCGTATTAACGAGTAGATCAATAATTGATATGACATTTACCCGAAAATTCAATTTTTAAGCAGGAAAATAAAAATTCGGGATTTTGAGCAATGGGACCAGTTGTCGACCGGGACGAGTGGTGCATCATTCGATTCGTATTAACATGTAGATCAATAAATCGAATGCCATTTTACCGAAAATTCAATTTTTACACGCGAAAATAAAAATTCGAGAATTTGTGCAATGGGGACCAGTTGTCGACAGGGTCGAGATGGTTATCATTCGATTCGTATTAACAAGTAGATCAATAATTCGTATGCCACTTTTCCAGAAAATTCAATTTTTAACCGGAAAAATAAAAAAAAAATTAGGATTTCGAGCAATGGGGACAAGTTGTCGACAGGGACGAGATGGGAATCATTTGATTCGTATTAAGAAGTAGATCAAAAATTCGTATGCCATTTTCCTGAAAATTTAATTTTTAACAGTGAAAGTAATAAAATTCGGGAATTTGGGCAATGGGGACCAGTTATCGACCGGGACGAGATGGATATCATTCGAATCTTATTAACAAGTAGATCAATAATTCATATTTTTCTGAAAATTGAATATTTACTCAGGAAAAGTATAAAAATTCGGGGATTAGGGCAATGGGGACCAGTTTTCCACCGGGACGAGATGTGTATCATTCGATTCGTATTAACAAGTAGATTCGTATGCCATTTTCCCGAAAATTCAATATTTACCCGGAAAAATAAAAAAAATCGGGAATTTGGGGAATAAGGACCAGTTGTCGACAGGGACGAGATGGGTAACATTTGATTCGTATTGACAAGTAGATCGATAATTCGTATGCCATTTTCCCGAAAATTTAATTTTTACACGGGAAAATAAAAATTCGGGATTTTGAGCAATGGGGACCAGTTGTCCACAGGGACGAGATGGGTATCATACGAATCGTATTAACGAGTAGATCAATAATTGATATGCCATTTTCCCGAAAATTCAGTTTTTATTCGGGAAAATAATAAAATTTCGGGATTTTGAACAATGGGGACCAGTTGTCGACCGGGACGAGATGGGTATCATTCGATTCGTATTAAAGAGATTAATAATTCGTATGCCATTTTCCCGAAAATTCAATTTTTCCCCGGAAAAATAATGAAAATTCGGGATTTCGAGTAATGGGTCCTGTTGTCGACATGGATGAGATGGGTATCATTCGATTCGTATTAACAAGTAGATCAATAGTTCGTATGCCATTTTCCCGAAAGTTCAACTTTTAATCGGTTAAATAATTGAAATTCGGGAGTTTGAGCAACGGGGACCAGTTGTCCACAAATTCGAGATGGGTATTATTCGATTCGTATTAACGAGTAAATCAATAATTGGTATGCCATTAACCCGAAAATTCAATTTTTATCCGGGAAAATAATAAAAATTCGGCATTTTGAGCAATGGGGACCAGTTCTCGACAGGGACGAGATGGGTATCATTCGAATCGTATTAACAAGTAGATCAATAAATCGTATGACATTTTCCCGAAAATTCAACATTTACCCGGGAAACTAATAAAAATTCGTGAATTTGGGGAATAAGTACCAGTTGTCGACAGGCACGAGATGGGTAACATTCGATTCGTATTAACAAGTAGATCAAAAATTCGTATGCCATTTTCCCGAAAATTCAATTTTTACCCGGGAAAATAAAAATTCGGGAATTTGGAAAATGGGGACCTGTTGTCGACAAAGACGAGATGGGAATCATTCGATTCGTATTAACAAGTAGATCAATAATTCGTATGCCATTTTCCCGAAAATTCAATTTTTAACCGGGAAAAGAAAAATTCGTGAATTTGGGCATTGCGGACCAGTTGTCGACAGGGACGAGATGGGCATCATTCGATTCGTCTTAACAAGTAGATCAGTAATTCGTACGCCATTTCCAGAAAATTCAATTTTTACTCCTGAAAATAATAAAAATTCTGGAATTTGGGCAATGCGGACCAGTTGACGACAAAGACGACGTGGGTTTCGTTCGATTCGTATTTATTTATTTATTTATTTATTTATAATAGTCCTCTACAGAGCCAAACTCCATTTACAGAGGAACATATGTATACATACATAATTACATATGAAATACATATATATCTATATACTGAAAGAAAAAAAAATTAAAAAAATACATGTAAACAAGGAAAAATACAAGTTAAATAATAAAAACAAATAAAAATGTTAATAGTATAAATTTAAAAGAAAATGAAAAATATGAAAAAAATGAAAAATATAAAAAAAATGAATATAAAAAAAATGAATAATATGAAAAATAAAAAAGTCTCCAGCATAGGTTCAACTCATAAAGATAAGTCATAGAGATAACACTTCTTAATTATTTAATTAATCCATACATAATGTCTTTTCAAAATATTATTTTTGAGTATACGCAAATATACAGCGGTAGGATAAAAGATCCAAATCTGATGAAATCAGCTGATTGAAATTCTTACAAGCTCTAACTATGAATGAGTCCTGGTGAATTGTAATATGAGATCTCGTTATGTTAAATATTAAATTCTTACGCAATGGTCGTTTTGGTATATTGAAATTAATATATTGGAGTAAATTACAATTATCTGTTACTGAGTTTATTGTCTTGTACAAATATGTTTGCTTAATAAGGAAACGTCTACTGTAAAGAGAATGCATATCAAATTTAATTAAAAGAGAAGAATACGAGATCTTATTTTTAGATGCTGATATATGATACAATTTGAAATAAAGATGTTTCAAAAATTTAAATTGGACTCGTTCTATGTTATTTGCTTGTAATTTGTGAATAGGATCCCAAAGAGCACAACAGTATTCCAACTTACTTCTAATCATCGCTATAAAGAGGTGTTTTAAAGCTTGGATATTATATAGGTCTCTTGTACTCCTTATTAAAAACCCTAGTGCCCTGTACGACTCTGCAATAATTTTATTTATGTGACATTTAAGTGTAAACTTATGATCTAGTAATACACCTAAGTCATTAACAGAATATACTCTTTTTAACTTTTCACTATTAATCTTATACTCAAAAGATGGACAATTAATTTTATTTGAAAACGTTATAACATTACATTTTTTTATGTTAAAATATAATTTGTTTCTGATACACCATTGCAGACAACTATTAATATCTCTTTGTAGTTCATGTCGATCATTATTCACTTTTATAGCTTTAAATATTTTCATGTCGTCGGCATATAATAAACAATTACTATATTTTACAACATTTGGTAAATCATTAATGAATAAGGAAAATAGCAATGGGCCCAAAATTTGATCCTTGTGGTATACCTGAATTAGCTACGTAAATAAAAGATTTTACAAAATTATAATTGACAAAATATGTTCTACCTCGCAAATAAGAGATCATAATATTTATCAAAGAGGTTGAAAACCCCATAGCCAGAAGCTTATTTATTAAAACCGTGTGATTTAATTTATCAAATGCTTTTTGAAAATCCGTATAAATTACATCAACGTAATATCCATCATTTATAGAACTTGCAATAAATTGAGAAAAAGAAGATAAGTTGGTCAAAGTTGAGCGTCCTGGGTAAAAACCATGCTGAAAAGGTGAAATATAGGATTTGACATGCGAGAAAATTCTGTTAAATAAAATTTGTTCGAAAATTTTTGAAGGAACTGAAATTAGGGCAATAGGTCTATAATTTTCAATATTATTAGAGTTTCCCGTTTTTAATATCGGTGTTATTTTACTCAGCTTCCATTTATCCGGAAAGGATTGAGTTTTCAAAATTAAATTGAATATCAAACATAGTGGAACTAATAATGGTTCAGCACAACCTTTAAATAAATATGTGGGAAGTTCATCTGGGCCACTACTTCTGCTAGGTTTTAATTGCTTTATTGATTGGTGAATTTCATTTTTAGAAATATGTGTTATTGCTAAACTATAGCTTATAACTGATTCATAATTTTCATTCAGAGTATATGTAGGTGGACTAGCATCATAAACACTGCCAAAATACTTAGCAAAGCCATTTGCAATTTCTTGAGGTGAATTTAATGAATCATCCCTGTATTGCATTACAGAAATATTAGATTTTCTTTTTCTTTTACTATTCAATAAATTCCAAATTTTTTAGGGTCGTGTTTGATTATTTCTTCATAAGTATTAAAGAGTAGATCAATAATTCGTATGCCAACTGTCCAAAAATTCAATTTTTACCCACGAAAAGAATAAAAATTCGGGAATTTGGCCAATAAGCACCTGTTGTCGAGAAGGACGAGATGGGTAACATTCGATTCGTATTAACGAGTAGGTCAATAATTGATATGACATTTACCCGAAAATTCAATTTTTACACGGGAAAATAATAAAAATTCGGGATTTTGAGAAATGGGGACCAGTTGTCGACCGGGACAAGTGGTGCATCATTCGATTCGTATTAACATGTAGATCAATAAATCGTATGCCATTTTCCCGAAAATTCAATTTTTTCCCGCGAAAATAAAAATTCGGAATTTGGCAATGGAGACCAGTTGTCGACCGGAACGAGATGGATATCATTCGATTCGTATTAACAAGTAGATCAAAAATTCGAATGTCATTTTTCCGAAAATTCAATTTTTACTCAGGAAAATAACAAAAATTCGGGAATTTGGGAAATGGGGACCAGTTCTCGACAAAAGACGTGATGGGTATCATTCGATTCGTATTAACAAGTAGATCAATAATTCGTATGTCGCTTTTCCGAAAATTACATTTTTACCCAGGAAAAGAATAAAAATTCGGGAATTTGGGCAATGGAAACCAGTTGTCGCCAGGGACGACATGGGTTTCATACGAATCGTATGAACGAGTAGATCAATAATTGATATGCCATTTTCCCGAAAATTCAGTTTTTATCCGGGAAAATAATGAAAATTCGGGATTTTGAACAATGGGGACCAGTTGTCGACAGGGACGAGATGGGTATCATTCGATTCGTATTAAAGAGATCAATAATTCGTATGCCATTTTCCCGAAAATTCAATTTTTACCCGGGAAAATAATAAAAATTCGGGATTTCGAGTAATGGGTCCTGTTGTCGACAGGGATGAGATGGGTATCATTCGATTCATATTAACAAGTAGATCAATAGTTCGTATGCCATTTTCCCGAAAATTCAACTTTTAATCGGTTAAATAATTAAAATTCGGGAGTTTGAGCAATGGGGACCAGTTGTCCAAAGTTCGAGATGGGTATCATTCGATTCGTATTAACGAGTAAATCAATAATTCATATGCCATTAACCCGAAAATTCAATTTTTATTCGGGAAAATAATAAAAATTCGGGATTTTGAGAAATGGGGACGAGTTGTCGACAGGGACGAGATGGGTATCATTCGAATCGTATTAACAAGTATATCAATAAATCGTATGACATTTTTCCGAAAATTCAATATTTACCCGGGAAAATAATAAAAATTCGTGAATTTGGGGAATAAGAACCAGTTGTCGACTGGCATGAGATGGGTAACATTCAATTCGTATTAACAAGTAGATCAATAATTCGTATGGCATTTTCCCGAAAATTCAATTTTTACCCGGGAAAATAAAAATTCGGGAATTTGGACAATGGGGACCAGTTGTCGACAAAGACGAGATGGGAATCATTCGATTCGTATTAACAAGTAAATCGATAAAAACGTATGCCATTTTCTCGAAAGTTCGATTTTTAACCGAGAAAATAAAAATTCGGGAATTTGGGCAATGGGGACCAGTTGTCGACCGGGACGAGATTGGTATCATTCGATTCGTATTAAAGAGAAGATCAATAATTCGTATGCCATTTTTTAGAAAATTCAATTTTTACTCAGGAAAAGTATAAAAATTTGGGAATTAGGGCAATGGGGACCAATTGTCGACAGGGACGAGATAGGAGCCATTCGAATCGTATTAACAAGTAGATCAATAATTCGTATGCCATTTTCCCGAAAATTCAATATTTACCCGGGAAAATTGTAAAAATTCGGGAATATGGGGAATGGGGACCAGTTGTCGACAGGGACGAGATGGGTAACATTCGATTCGTATTAAGAAGTAGATCAATAATTCGTATGCAATTTTCCAGAAAATTATTTTTCCCGGGGAAATAATAATTCGTTAATCTGGGCCATGGGGACAAGTTGTGAACAAAGACGAGATGGGTATCATTCGATTCGTATTAACAAGTAGATCAATAATTCGTATGCCATTTTTCCACAAATTCAATTTTTACCCAGGAAAAGAATAAAAATTCGGGAATTTTGCCAATAAGCACCACTTGTCGACAGCAACGAGGTGGATATCATTCGATTCGTATTAAAAAGTAGATTAATAACTGGTCCCCATTGCTCTAAATCCCGAATTTTTACCCGGGAAATAATAAAAATTCGGGATTTTGAGCAATGGGGAGCAGTTGTCGACAGTTACGAGATGGGTATAATTCGATTCGTATTAACAAGTAGATCAATAATTCGTATGCTATTTTCGCGAAAATTCAATTTTTACCCGGGAAAATAATAAAAATTCGGGATTTTGAGGAATGGGGACCAGTTGTCGACAGCGACGAGATGGGCATCATTCGAGTTGTATTAACAAGTAGATCAATAATTCGTATGCCATTCCCAGAAAATTCAATTTTTACCAGAGAAAATAATAAAAATTCGGGAATTTGGGCAATGGGGACCAGTGGTCGACAACGACGATGTGGGTTTCGTTCGATTTGTACTAAAGAGTAGATCAATAATTCGTATGCCAACTTTCCAAAAATTCAATTTTTAATCACGAAAAGAATAAAAATTCGGGGATTTGGCCAATAAGCACCTGTTGTCGACAAGGATGAGATGGGTACCATTCGATTCGTATTAACGAGTAGATCAATAATTGATATGACATTTACCCAAAAATTCAATTTTTAAACGGGAAAATAAAAATTCGGGATTTTGAGCAATGGGACCAGTTGTCGACCGGGACGAGTGGTGCATCATTCGATTGGTATTAACATGTAGATCAATAAATCGTATGCCATTTTACCGAAAATTCAATTTTTACACGCGAAAATAAAAATTCGGGAATTTGGGCAAAGGGGACAAGTTGTCGACAAAGACGAGAAGGGTATCATTGGAATCGTATTAACAAGTAGATAAATAATTCGTATGCCATTTTCCCGAAAATTCAATTTTTAACGAGAAAATAATCAAAATTCGGGAATTTGGGAAATGGGGACCAGTTCTCGACAAAAGACGTGATGGGTATCATTCGATTCGTATTAACAAGTAGATCAATAATTCGTATGCCATTTTCCCGAAAATTTAATTTTTACACGGGAAAATAAAAATTCGGGATTTTGAGCAATGGGGACCAGTTGCCCACAGGGACGAGATGGGTATCATACGAATCGTATTAACGAGTAGATCAATAATTGATATGCCATTTTCCCGAAAATTCAGTTTTTATTCGGGAAAATAATAAAATTTCGGGATTTTGAACAATGGGGACCAGTTGTCGACCGGGACGAGATGGATATCATTCGATTCGTATTAAAGAGATTAATAATTCGTATGCCATTTTCCCGAAAATTCAATTTTTCCCCGGGAAAATAATAAAAATACGGGATTTCGAGTAATGGGTCCTGTTGTCGACATGGATGAGATGGGTATCATTCGATTCGTATTAACAAGTAGATCAATAGTTCGTATGCCATTTTCCCGAAAATTCAACTTTTAATCGGTTAAATAATTAAAATTCGGGAGTTTGAGCAATGGGGACCAGTTGTCCACAAATTCGAGATGGGTATTATTCGATTCGTATTAACGAGTAAATCAATAATTGGTATGCCACTAACCCGAAAATTCAATTTTTATCCGGGAAAATAATAAAAATTCGGCATTTTGAGCAATGGGGACCAGTTGTCGACAGGGACGAGATGAGTATCATTCGAATCGTATTAACAAGTATATCAATAAATCGTATGACATTTTCCCGAAAATTCATCATTTACCCGGGAAAATAATAAAAATTCGTGAATTTGGGGAATAAGTACCAGTTGTCGAAAGGCACGAGATGGGTAACATTCGATTCGTATTAAGAAGTAGATCAATAATTCGTATGCCATTTTCCCGAAAATTCAATTTTTACCCGGGAAAATACAAATTCGGGAATTTGGAAAATGGGGACCAGTTGTCGACAAAGACGAGATGGGAATCATTCGATTCGTATTAACAAGTAGATCAATAATTCGTATGCCATTTTCCCGAAAATTCAATTTTTAACGGGGAAAATAAAAATTCGTGAATTTGGGCATTGCGGACCAGTTGTCGACTGGGACGAGATGGGCATCATTCGATTCGTCTTAACAAGTAGATCAATAATTCGTACGCCATTTCCAGAAAATTCAATTTTTACTCGAGAAAATAATAAAAATTTTGGAATTTGGGCAATGCGGACCAGTTGTCGACAAAGACGACGTGGGTTTCGTTCGATTCGTATTAAAGAGTAGATCAATAATTCGTATGCCAACTGTCCAAAAATTCAATTTTTACCCACGAAAAGAATAAAAATTCGGGAATTTGGCCAATAAGCACCTGTTGTCGAGAAGGACGACATGGGTAACATTCGATTCGTATTAACGAGTAGATCAATAATTGATATGCCATTTACCCGAAAATTTAACTTTTACCCGGGAAAATAAAGAAAATTCGGGATTTTGAGAAATGAGGACCAGTTGTCGACCGGGACGAGTGGTGTATCATTGGATTCGTATTAAGAGTAGATCAATAAATCGTATGCCTTTTTCCCGAAAATTCAATTTTTACCCGCGAAAATAAAAATTCGGGAATTTGGGTAATGGGGACCAGTTGTCGACAAAGACGAGATGAGTATCATTCGAATCGTATTAACAAGTAGATAAATAATTCGTATGCCATTTTCCCGAAAATTCCATTTTTACCCGTGAAAATAATAAAAATTCGGGAAATTGGGCAATGGGGACCAGTTGTCGACCGGAACGAGATGGATATCATTCGATTCGTATTAACAAGTAGATCAATAATTCGTATGCCATTTTTCCGAAAATTCAATTTTTACTCAGGAAAATAATAAAAATTGGGGAATTTGTGAAATGGGGACCAGTTCTTGACGAAAGACGTTATGGGTATCATTCGATTCGTACTAACGAGTAGATCAATAATTCGTATGCCACTTTTTCGGAAAACTCAATTTTTAACCGGAAAAATAATAAAAATTCGGGATTTCGAGCAATGGGGACATGTTGTCAACAGGGACGAGATGGGAATCATTTGATTCGTATTAAGAAGTAGATCAATAATTCGTATGACATTTTCCCGAAAATTTAATTTTTAACCGTTTAAGTAATAAAATTCGGAAATTTGGGCAATGAAGACCAGTTGTCGACAGGGGCGAGATGGGTATCATTCGATTCGTATTAAAGAGAAAATCAATAAATCGTATGCCTTTTTCCCGAAAATTCAATTTTTACCCGCGAAAATAAAAATTCGGGAATTTGGGTAATGGGGACCAGTTGTCGACAAAGACGAGATGAGTATCATTCGAATCGTATTAACAAGTAGATAAATAATTCGTATGCCATTTTCTCGAAAATTCAATATTTACCCGTGAAAATAATAAAAATTCGGGAAATTGGGCAATGGGGACCAGTTGTCGACCGGAACGAGATGGATATCATTCGATTGGTATTAAAGAGATCAATAATTCGTATGCCATTTCCCCGAAAATTCAATTTTTACTCAGGAAAATAATAAAAATTCGGGATTTCGAGTAATGGGTCCTGTTGTCGACAGGGATGAGATGGGTATCATTCGATTCGTATTAACAAGTAGATCAATAGTTCGTATGCCATTTTCCCGAAAATTCAACTTTTAATCGGTTAAATAATTAAAATTCAGGAGTTTGAGCAACGGGGACCAGTTGTCCAAAAGTTCGAGATTGATATCATTCGATTCGTATTAACGAGTAAATCAATAATTGATATGCCATTAACCCGAAAATTCAATTTTTATTCGGGAAAATAATAAAAATTCGGGATTTTGAGAAATGGGGACCTGTTGTCGACAGGGACGAGATGGGTATCATTCGAATCGTATTAACAAGTATATCAATAAATCGTATGACATTTTCCCGAAAATTCAATATTTACCCGGGAAAATAATTAAATTTCGTGAATTTGGGGAGTAAGTACGAGTTGTCGACAGGCACGAGATGGGTAACATTCGATTCGTATTAACAAGTATATCAATAAATCGTATGACATTTTCCCGAAAATTCAATATTTACCCGGGAAAATAATTAAATTTCGTGAATTTGGGGAGTAAGTACCAGTTGTCGACAGGCACGAAATGGGTAACATTCGATTCGTATTAACAAGTAGATAAATAATTCGTATGCCATTTTCCCGAAAATTCAATTTTTACCCGGGAAAATAAAAATTCGGGAATTTGGGCAATGGGGACCAGTTGTCGACCGGGACGAGATTGGTATCATTCGATTCGTATTAAAGAGAAGATCAATAATTCGTATGCCATTTTTTAGAAAATTCAATATTTACTCAGGAAAAGTATAAAAATTTGGGAATTAGGGCAATGGGGACCAGTTGTCGACTGGGACGAGATAGGTGCCATTCGAATCGTATTAACAAGTAGATCAATAATTCGTATGCCATTTTCCCGAAAATTCAATATTAACAAGGGAAAATGGTAAAAATTCGGGAACTTGGGGAATGGGGCCAGTTGTCGACAGGGACGAGATGGGTAACATTCGATGCGTATTAACACGTAGATCAATAATTCGTATGCAATTTTCCAGAAAATTATTTTTCCCGAGGAAATAATAATTCGGGAATTTTGGCAATGGGGACATTTTTTCAACAAAGACGAGATGGGTATCATTCGATTCGTATTAACAAGTAGATCAATAATTCGTATGCCATTTTTCCACAAATTCAATTTTTACCCAGGAAAAGAATAAAAATTCGGGAATTTTGAAAATAAGCGCCACTTGACAGGAACGAGGTGGGTATCATTCGATTCGTATTAACAAGTAGATTAATAACTGGTCCCCACTGCTCTAAATCCTGAATTTTTACCCGGGAAATAATAAAAATTCGAGATTTTGAGCAATGTGGACCAGTTGTCGACAGGGACGAGATGGGTAACATTCGATTCGTATTAACACGTAGATCAATAATTCGTATGCAATTTTCCAGAAAATTATTTTTCCCGGGGAAATAATAATTCGGGAATTTGGGCAATGGGGACAAGTTGTCAACAAAGACGAGATGGGTATCATACGATTCGTATTAACAAGTAGATCAATAATTCGTATGCCATTTTCCCGAAAATTCAATTTTTACCCGTGAAAATAAAAATTCGGGAATTTGGACAATGGGGACCAGTTGTCGACAAAGATTATATGGGAATCATTCGATTCGTATTAACAAGTAGATGAATAATTCGTATGCCATTTTCTCGAAAATCGATTTTTAACCGAGAAAATAAAAATTCGGAAATTTGGGCAATGGGGACCAGTTGTCGACGGGGACGAGATTGGTATCATTCAATTCGTATTAAAGAGAAGATCAATAATTCGTCTGCCATTTTTTAGAAAATTCAATTTTTACTCAGGAAAAGTATAATAATTTGGGAATTAGGGCAATGGGGACCAGTTGTCGAAAGGGACGAGATAGGTGCCATTCGAATCGTATTAACAAGTAGATCAATAATCCGTATGCCATTTTCCCGAAAATTCAATATTTACCCGGGATAATTGTAAAAATTCGGGAATATGGAGAATGGGGACCAGTTGTCGACAGGGACGAGATGGGTAACATTCGATTCGTATTAACACGTAGATCAATAATTCGTATGTCATTTTTCCGAAAATTCAATTTTTACTCAGGAAAATAATAAAAATTGGGGAATTTGGGAAATGGGGACCAGTTCTCGACAAAAGACGTGACGGGTATCATTCGATTCGTATTAACAAGTAGATCAATAATTCGTATTTCACTTTTCCGAAAATTGAATTTTTACCAAGGAAAAGAATAAAAATTTGGGAATTTGGGCAATAAGCACCAGTTGTCAACAGGGACGAGATAGGTATCATTCCATTCGTATTAACAAGTAGATCAATAATTCGTATGCCATTTTCCCGAAAATTCAATTTTTACCCGGGA